>NC_052128.1:5645186-5652840 GCF_012273895.1 Zerene cesonia | reverse complement strand
ATTATAAGGAACATAAGGAAAGGACAGAATAAGATTTTAACTGGTTTTGACAAAATTTTTGCTCCCGGTTGTAAAGGGATATACTTCCCCCCAAGTCCTCCCTGCTACTACTACTAGTACTA
This sequence comes from Zerene cesonia, assembly GCF_012273895.1. Lineage (NCBI taxonomy): Eukaryota > Metazoa > Arthropoda > Insecta > Lepidoptera > Pieridae > Zerene > Zerene cesonia. The sequence goes on along the minus strand of NC_052128.1, from coordinate 5,652,718 downwards.
ACTGCATTATATACGCTACGCAGTAAGTTATTGTTTAGAACAGTAACTAGTAAGTTATTTTTGAAGTGAAACTTCTTTAGAATCGTTGTGATTTCAAACCTGATGCAACGAAAAAACGACAGGTAAGAGACAGAAATACAAAAATGTGTAGAATGAAGCCGGCAAAGAATGAGACAGAAATATACATACTATTTTATTCATTCTTTTGTCGATTTACTGAAGTTTCACTTCTATCATGTGTGAATCGCACACACACCTTTTTTTTATAACAGTAGTAATGCAACAGTGATTACTTTCCAAAAATGAAATGGCCCCAATCATCGCCCACCTCCCACAGGAGAAGGCATTACAAGAAGAAGACAAATAGAACCAAATACATTTTCAGCAAAGATTAATTTGACCAACAATTGCTCCCAAAACAATTAATTCTGTTAAAATTATCAATTGTTTGGAGTGATATAACTGAAATGCAATTAACGTTAATGTCCATTGTTTGCTTTATACCCCCGTCAAACGTTTGAACGTAACATGTTACAATGGTTTGTGTAAACCTACTTGTCAGGATATCCGAAAAATTATCGGTTTAAAACATAGGTCTATTATTATTTTATAAATTTCGCCCCTACTCTATGGGGCAAATTTATTACCAAGTTAAGTAAAAAAATTAAATAATTAAAATTCAGGTTTTTAAATTAATATGTGTTATAAATAATTCAATTTGAAATGATACTACAAAGTGTTCAAATAAATATTAATTTACGTGTATTTGATAAAGAATTACTTCGACATTTTTATTGTATTTATTTTAAAAGTAGCGTTATTTATATCAATTTGAGTTCTTATTAATACGATTAATTAAAAGTTCATTATTATTAAGAATCTTTATTAAATTATTGCAAATTACGGACGTAGCTACATTGTTTGTAAGCTTCGATATTTAAATGTGGGAGTCGAGCACGCTTCGGCATAAATTGGGTCAGCTCTCTCCGGAAAAGTACCACACCCCACAGAAGCTACTTCTACAATGCTACTGTGTGTCTTACTATGAGTAAGGGAACTGGAGGCACGCTTCCTTTACCTCACCCTTTCCAGTCCATTCCTGTTTTCCCAAGGTAAATCCTTTTCTATCCCTCTTAAAATCGGACAGCGCATACACAGAAGCACTATCTGTTTATGGGCGGTGGTGATACCATCACGCGAACCACAATTCCGGTTGCCCGCTATGACTTAAAAAAAAAGATGAACCAATATAAAGAGAAACAAATAAAAACTTTAATTATTTGCCAATATAGCATGTTGTAGCTATTCGCAATGGATATAAAAGAAATACAGAGATGTTTATTCAATCGTTTCAAAGTGGTCTATTGAAATTGTACGTTTATTGAAAAACAAACATAAATATTTGTTCGAATACAAGTATAATAAGTGCCATTGTTAAAGCTTGTAGGAAAACAAGGAATACAATTAATCAAACAAAATTCCCAGTCACATTTTCGGATGTATCGAATAGCTGCACAAAATTCGATGTGTTTTTTCTGTGTGAATCGAAATTCTTCTATGTGAATCGTTATAGAAATTATTTTCATCAGCTATGAAAGCAGTTCTAGAAAAAAAGAAGATGAAACTAATTATACTATATACTGCTAATGAGCTTTAATAAAATAAAATAAAAAAAATAAAATACTCACTCACATACTCACTCACTCACTCACTCACACTCTCACTCTCACACACACATTGAAAATATACTTTAATAATTTCTTTTACACACACACATTAATAATAACTTTACTACACAAACATATAGAGAAATACACGCACAAAGGAAAATAGCGCAGATAGCAATTTGTTGTAATATTGTTATATGTCAATAGACCAATGTAAGAAAGACACAGACATACTGAAAGTAAACTCTGGTTATGTTAATCATTCACCAATAAAACTACAACTTTTCCTAGTAACATAAGCTATGTCATACTGCTATATTTTCTTTCTCTAACGATAAGATACTATACTACGAATAGTCTCACATTCTTTGATTGAACACAGACTATCCACCTAACATACTTCTCTTAACAATGATACTCGCATCTCGGCCATACGTGTTGATTTAATCTAAAAGATCATAAAGTGGATTATCCTCTTCCCAAAAGCACACTTTGGGGTATTGGTAAGATGAAGCAACACTTTCGTGTAATTTTATTATCCTACTGATTGAGCTTGGCAACTGTGTAACGAAGTAAGCCAGAGATATATAACTAGGTGATGTATATCTCTTTTGTGTGGTGAATCTAGATAGATAGATAGATAGATTAAAAGTTCATTCAAAGAGCACGTAAAATACCCGACTATTATAATACAAAAAAACAATTAAAGTATAATGAAGACACAGAGGAATTTTTGTGTATGGGAATCGAGCACGCTTCGGCACGAATTAGGCCAGCTCGCACCGTTGAATGCCACACTTCCACAGAAAACCGGCGTGAAATAGTGGCATGCCACTGTGTTTCGTGCGGTGAGTGGGGGAGCCGGAGGCCCGTTTCCTTTTCCTCACCCGTCCCAGTCCATTCCTTCTTTCCAGTCGTTAATCCATTCCTTTTCCCTTATCCCAAAAAAGCGGGCAGCGCATTCGCAGAGGCCCAAACTTTGCGAATGTTCATGGGCGGTGGTGATCGCTTACCATCAGGCGAACCACCAGCTCAGTTGCCCGCTATGACATAAAAAAAAAAGAAAACCAGCGTGAAATAATATGTTGTTAATTAATTAATAACGTATAATTATTAAATAACGTGTTCGTACGGTGAGTTGGGGAGCCGTAGGCCCGTATCCTTTTCCTTTCCCAGTCCTTTCCTTTATTTCTCTCGTCAATCCTTCTAAATCCTTTCCCAATTTATAGTCAACAATAAATTTGTAGAGGCGTAAGGTCTGCAATTGACCTTCCCAAATGGTAGCGCTTATCATAAGGAGACCCACTAGCTCCATTGCCGATGCCGTGCACTGAGTTCCTACAAAAGGGTCTAGGCTCAACATGAATGTGTGAGTCAGCCTAACTCAAAGGACAGACGGACGGAATCTCGATCTTAGTAGTAGTTACTCTTCCTTATCTTATAAGTTAGGTTTAATGTTACAACTAACCTAACTTACAAGACTAGGAAGAGAGCTGAGAGTCTTTTCCCATCTCAAAGACCGGTAACACACTCGCGATGCCCCTGACGCTATGCCCGTGTGCGACGCTGATCTCTTACCATCAGTTGCCTCCTATACAACAAAATATAATAGATGTAGTTGAAAATACTAAACAAGCATTGTCTTTTACAAATTACAAAATAAATAAGGAACCTATTTCATCCTGGTGATCCTAATCAGGCTGATAAGATAAACCCATGACATTATTTTATTCTCACTCATTCTTCTTTAACAAGGAAAAGAAATATATCAGTACAAAGTTTGAATTAAAGATTTAAAAGCTGTGTTTACATACAAAATTACAGGATACAATAACAATCCTTTATAGGATACATAAATAACAAATCAACTTGCACCTATCAGCTAATCAAAACCACTCACAACTATGTGATGCACACTGCGCGTTATTCACTTAATCATGAGCTGGAATATTCCATTCGGTATTCCGTTTTGATCGTTTTAATCTCGGGAATTCCGTATAATGAAGGGAATCAAAGGCGAGAGCCATCAGTGCGCGAAATGAGACGAAATATAGAAATGATAGGCTCCGGGCGTACAAATTGAATGCGATGCGACCGATTTTAACTCCGATGGTTACGCGATATTCTGAATGGATTTCTTGGTCGCATTATTTCGGTGTATGTGCGTTATGCGTTATGATTTCTTTGATTGAATTTAAGGTGATTGAATAGACTAATTAGGCTTTCATTTTCATATTTTTACCTATTTCAAGAAAAGGAGGAGATGCTCAACTCGGGTGGTGGTTATGGGTTTGTTACAGAACTACTTACTGGGTTATTGATGATCCTTTTTTTTATTTGAAAGCATAAATACCATTAAAATTTGGTCTACGTACTGATAATTTGAATGCAGTTATGTTTTTTGTTAAAAAAAATTACTGCAGAGTGATACTATTCTTACTTAGATGTGTTTTTATAATAATAATTTAAAAAGCATTTCTATTATCCTTATAACGTGTTATTAACTATTACAGCAAGACATGATGTTTATTGAATACTTTTAAAACAATTAAAAAGAAGCGCTCTTGGTTCAGAGTATTAAAATTATTTAAATTCGCTGCGAAAAGTTACTTCCATCAGCGAAGGTATTCCAATAAAAGGTTTTATTGAGAGCGTTTTAATTTATCTCCCTCGTTCGTCGAATTACAAAGCGAATATTTAGGAATTATGAAAAAACAAGGAGATTTCGTCATTGTTTGTAAATTAATTAGATTTATTCGCTTTTATAACTTATATATTGAGTATTTACAAACATAGTATTACTATATATTATATATATATTTTTTGAATATATACTATATACTCCGGTATCTATGCTATTTATAATAATTTAGCAGCGCTTTTATCGGATAGCGTACATCCCTACTAATACTATAATTAATACGAAAGTAACTATGGCTATATCTTCTACACGCATATATCTTCTGCACGCATAAACCATTAAACAAAATTGAATAAAGTTTGGTAGAGATATAGTTTGTGACAACAGAGCTTTTCTGTTATTCCGCTTTTATTTACAGAGAAATTCAATAACATCAACCCCATTTTTTTTAACGAGGAGGAAATCTTCCAAAGATGCTCTAGCTTTGGGGGAAAAGTAGAGCATGTGGGATTTCTACCCACTAAAACCTCCTCGGCGGCCAAACTCAAAGCACAATAGCAGGGATCCCGGGATCTCCTATGGAACGCACCAGGATCGACATCAATCCCATAATTTTCCTAATACTGCATTTAATAGCCCTAATATTATTCCCGTATAATAGGCGTGTTTAATTCCTAAAAACATACATAAATATACAATCACTAATCAGATTATTATTTCTCTTATGTTACAGTTATTCAAGCTAGTTTTCTTTTATAAGATAATAAGTATAAAAACATTTATAAATAGAACTGGCTGTCAGGTAACATATCGTCCTACTTGCCAGAAAAGAATATTATAAATGGAACAAGTAAAAAGTGCGCCGTCACAGATTTCATGTCAAGTGCTATAACTTCTGTAGACTAATTTGAGGCTAAAATTATATTTTATGCAGTCATAACTAGTACAAAAGTATCGCGACTTTACATATTTTACATAACACACACACGTAACTACTGACAATAGTATTCAGATAGTGTGTTATCATGAATTTATTATTCTATCTTACTAATATTATAAATGTGAAAGCGGGGATGGATGTATGTGTATGTTTGTTACTCTTTCCGCAAACACTACAGAACCAAATGAAATGAAATTTGGTACGTAGATAGCTGGACAACTGGCATAACACAGAGGGAAGGCTTTTTATCCGGATATTCCTACTGGATACGGACTTACGCGGGTGAAACCGCGGGGCGCAGCTAATATTTTGTATTTTAAGGATATTTTTAGCAACATTAGTTTCGTGATTCATTTTTAATCATCTTTAATACTAATGATTACGCTATTTGTATAACGACTCAATATACAAATTAAAATATAATGTGACATTGTATTTCTTAGAAAGTTACTAGCTACTTTTCATTTAGAAAATAGAATCATATAATTTCAATTTTATCTAGTTCTGTTATGCGTGTACTTACATGAATATCTCTAGAGTGGGGGCTAGAATTATAAGCATACATGTTATAGCGTGCGTCATATTACCTTTCAAAGTCTCTTGTAGTATTGTAGGTCCATAAGAAAATACCTTATTTATACCCGCTTTCCGTCAAGCGTTTATTACTAACCACTGTCGCATCTATATCCTAGCATTTTATTTTCTAACCATCATTTATAGCAGTTTTTCTGAAATTCATTCGCAACTGAGGCTGGGAAGTGGATTCGTTACAAGGGCTGACATCTAGTGACAAGTGGAGAGACGAGTTTACGGCATATAAATCATATTTATTGTGGACTTTGGACCCATTCGCATTTCATTCTGACTCGGTTTTTTGGGAGTATAAATATCGCTGGTGAGATATATTCTATGAATGATGAAAAGAGTATTAGTTGGTGAGATATGATATTGTACGAATAATAATATAGGAGTAATAATAATAACCTTGTAGGGTATTAGGCTTTGACACGTAGCATTGAAAGTTAGGTTATATTTGGAAGTTAAACGTATTTAGGTATGCAAGCAAAATATTGAAAAATTATTACTTTATGTAGACAGACAAAAATAGTTTATAGTCGACTAGCTGCACCCCGCGGTTTCACCCGTGTAAGTCCGTATCCCGTAGGAATATCGGGATAAAAAGCCTTTATTGCCTATATGTTATTCCAGTTGTCCAGCTGTCTACGTACCAAACTTCATTGCAATCAGTTGTGCAGTTTTGGCGTGACGAGTAACAAACATACACACATCCTCACAAACTTTCGCATTTATAATATTTGTAGGATTAGTAGGAATTATCTTTATCATAGTGGAATAACTAATTCCCTTTCGAAACATCATCATGAAGAAAGATGCATTTTAATGTATGAATATATAACATATATGAGTTTCGTTGTGATAAATGAATGGAGATTTCATTAATAAGGCCAATGATGCAGTTGGCTTAAAATAATTAAGTCTAGGTATAGTAGGTATCATTTACGTTTAAACAATCATCAATGTTAGAATCATAATCAAAATCAGACGAACAATCAGAATCATAATTGGTATCCCCAGTTCCAGTCGCGTTCGTATTGCTCATAGCCATGGTCGTGGTCATGGTCATAGTCTTGGCCATTGTGATAGTAAATATAGACATATCATATCATCGCGGGTCTATGATGTCCATCGTTTCTTTGCAATTATAACTTCTGATAATTCATAAACACTCATCCATTATCGCCAGCACGTTCAATGACTTGGCCTCTATGACTATAAAAAGCTCCATGGAACCATATAGACTGAGGTACTGAATAGTGTTTATAATCCAGCTTAATAACCCACAATACGTGTACCATTCGGCGATATCAAGAGCTATCGAGGCTGTATTGCTTCGACAGCCTCTCTGGGCTTAAACGATCTCAATAGACTTTGAATATTAACACACGTTTGGAACGGTTTCATTGCTATATATGTATTTTAGGATTGGGATATCTATATATACAAAAGAAAGTGGTGTTACTTACACTATCTATAACTTAAGAACGGATTAACCGATTTTGCAGAAAATTTGTGCAGAGATAGCTTAGAACAAAGAGACGGACATAGCAAAGTTTTTATCAAGGGAATCCCACGGGAACGGGAACGTGCGAGGGAAACCCCGGGTTATCTTTCCTCAGACTACGCAGACAAAGCCGCGGGCGGAAAGCTGGTTATAAAAGAAATTACTTAGCTACTAACATAATTTTGAATATATTAATTAATT
>NC_052128.1:5574240-5644186 GCF_012273895.1 Zerene cesonia | reverse complement strand
TTCTGTCTCTTACCTGTCGTTTTTCCGTTGCATCAGGTTTGAAATCACAACGATTCTAAAGAAGTTTCACTTCAAAATCGCAATGGAAATAATGACAAGATTATGGTTCAAAAAATATTTATGTAGACATTAAAATTAATGTCCATATTGTAATAATTAATTACGAACATACATTTAACTACTACTAGAATAAAAAATGTTGTTGTATCTAAAAATAAGGAAATACATTATTTCATAGAATATGAAGCTAAATTTTCTGAACCATAAAAAGTACACTGTGTATATCTACGATTCCACCTGTATTTGACGTGTCCGCTACGCCGTTTCGTAGCACACGTAGCAAATATCATAAAACCGTAGCAGTGCTACACTCGTTTACTGATATTTCCTAGTAAAGTTATTGGATGCAATATTTTCATGCACAATTTTATATAATACTAACTGTAACCCGCGGTGTCACTCGCGTTATACCCGGCAAAAATGTAGCCTATTTGCTAATCTAAGCAGACATAAGATGTTTTCGCGTTGAACAGTAACAAACATCCGTACATTCTCTCAAACCATCGCTTTTATATACAAAGTAATTAGTTTACACTTTCAAAATTAATAATCTTATGATTTCATTAAAATGGTGAAGATTTTCAAACACAATATAAAAATCTGAGTTTTATTGTCGTTTATTTTTTATTATTATGTTACATACATTTTACGTAATATACCTTAAATCCAATTTTATCACCAAAATCCATATAATTCTACAATTTCGAGTCAAAATATCAAAGTGTATTAACATCTATCCTCAGATATACTATAAGCTCAAGTATTTAAATAACTCGCTATGACTTTAAATGATTATTTCCATACAAAAGAAATGTCCAAAGCTTTTAATTTCTCCAAATAAATTGTTAGGAATGAGTCTCTCTCGAGTACTCTTACGAGATAGTTTAAAACCGTAAAATAGACATTCAAGCGCGAGTTATGGTCATGGCATTTGAAATAAACGCTACATTATGATATAATAAAAGTATGCTGTGTAAAATATGTTATTGTTCACGGGAGTTCCATTTTTCTTGAGAACCGTATGAAATACTCAGATGGATGATATACTTTTGTTTTATAAATTGTGTAAAGGTTTTCTTAGAATAGTTTTCTAAAGTTGGCGTCGGTTAGCATAAGAAGTCAAGGAATTGGGAGAGATATTTGTGTTTTTATAAATAATTATTATTTTACAAAGAGAAATCTACAACAAATTTTATTCAGATAATTTGTTCATGATAAGTGTAACGTAAATAGGTTGCATTTTATCACAGTTTTTGGCTTAACATCATTACTTTTCGAATGAACTAAAACTTCTTAAAAAATTGCCTTTCAATGCAGAGGTATGTGGCAGCAATGAAGGTAATTTAAAAAGAAGCCTTGTTGATTCATAACAGGCCAATTTTTGTATCTTTTTTTAAAACTTATCATCCAATAATGTCAATGTCAAATGACGTTCTACGGTACGGCAAAGACGCGGGTTCGAATCCCGCCTTACGACCTTATGCCTCTCCAAATGTTCACAGCCGGTAGTAACGCTTACCATCAGGCGTCCCACCAGCTCCATTGCCGACTGTGACATAAAAAAAAACATTCTGGATCGGCTTGTTCAACCAATTATGACTATAGCCTCCAAAAAAAAATCGTACATCGTACATCAGTTTTGTGTATATAATAGTGGCATGCCACTATTTCACGCCAAATGTTGTACTGTGTTTCGTACGGTGAGTGGGGGAGCCGGAGGCCCGTTTCCTTTACCTCACCCGTCCCAGTCCACTCCATCTTTCCAGTCGTTAATCCATTCCTTTTCGTTCCTTAAAAGCGGGCAGCGCATTCGCAGAGGCCCTACCTTTGCGAATGTTCATGGGCGGTGGTGATCGCTTACCATCAGGCGAACCACCAGCTCAGTTGCCCGCTATGACAAAAAAAAAAAGAAAATCGGTTAATAAGAGTCACGATTTATAACGATGCTTTCTATAATTGCGGCATGTTATATTTCAAGGACACACCCATTCGCCTCATGCATCATGCGCCGTGTCAACGTTTTTATATTTGCCTGTCACGAAATCCCTCGCGTTGTGTTTACCAACTCCGAATAAAACTTTCTGCCTAATAGCACACGCAATGTGGTTGTGATAATAACCTTATTTCTATATGCTTGTATATAATTCCCTATGCTATACAGGGTGTCCCGCTGATGGTGTATGCCCAATGGTACTTGTAGTTTTGTGTTTTGTATTTATAATTTTCTGTACTTCGCTCAGCCTGCATACTCTCTGCTAGTGTGGGCCTGTGGCAACATAATCTTAAACGTAAGTGAGCGTGCGGATGGGTACACATAGTTAAAAATGTGTCTGATATAAAATTTATAAGTAATTTTAACGTTATATAATTAAGTATAAGTTCCATTGAGCGTAGAACATTAAACTACAAACATAGCTATATGTATGTATATGTAACTTAGAATTTAAATAATATACAAAAGAAACTATAATAATGTAGAAACTTTTCTTCATTCAGCATTAAAATAGTATAATAAAAATTCAAGCTTTCAAGAATCGCACACTAAGGTGCAATATAACTTACATTTATTAGAACCTTCCAGGTGCTGTGAACTTTTAGTATGTAATAAAACTGTTATATTGCTACGGTAATATAATTTTAACATGGTGTAATGTGTATCATATCCTGTTAGTAATACATATCATTTACGAGGTATCCACCCGCGGGTTTTCCAGGATAGAAATTATCTTGTTCTTAAACTATACACCTATTTTATTCAAATTGGGTCAGTGGTTTAGGACGAAGAGATGATAGATAGACAGAATTAGTTTCCATACCATTTCCATTTATATTAGTAGAGAAATTCACAATTAAAGTAATGTCAAAGGGGATTGTCGATATGTCTTAAAGCAGTTCTAATTTCAGTATGTAAAAGTGATGGCGAATAAATACAGAGCTATATAAGCTTTATACTTATTACACACTGGAATATTACTGCTTTAAGACGTCACAGTACCCATAAATGACAGTTCATTTCTTACCACGGATTCTTTTTTCCAGAAAGTATATAAAACTATTATATTACACTATCTGGCCAATCAGGTAATATGGTGTAATTTAAGTTTATGAATAGAGTCTGAATTATTTGCAATCCAAAAAAAATACAGGAAAATTTAATTTAAATAAAAAAATCATAATGAATATACATTTCTTGTATCGTCAATTCATCGCGAATAAAAACAAACGATAAACAACCTCATGTTATGGGAATAAAAGCGAAATTGCTATTGACCCTCGATGTGAATTAATTACACGTGCTGTCCAGGATGCAAAAAGCATGACAACAACACGAAATGCCGAAATTAAATATTATTTTAAATAAAATAAACAATAAATTCGTCGGTAAAGAATGTCCAATTCTCGATACTATATTTGTAATATTATTATCAATATTTGAATAATTCTTTTTAGCTTCATCATATCAATCTTTTAAACATGATTCGTTTTAACATAAAAACTTATATGGTTAACTTACCGACTGATTGATCTATCAACGCACATCCTAAACTACTGAACTGAACAGGCTGAAATTTGGCATGCAGATAGCGACTATGCATATCATCATCAGACAGCATCTTTTTAGAAAAGATTTTGATAAATTCTTCCCCCAAGGGGATAAAATAGGGGATGACATTGTACTAAGAAAATTTTATTTTATCCATGCGAGTGAAACTGTGGTAGTCTTATGATTTAATGTATTCGATTCAATTGGGGAAAAGATAGTAGTAATTAACGTTACACGATAATTTGAATCAAAGGGGTGGAGTTGGTGTGTTGTCAGTTCCTAGTACTACATATTTGACTAATTATCGGTTCTCAGTACATAGTTATTATAGCGGTGAATTATGTAGTGGTACATTATAACATTTGTATAAAATGTCTTTTTGAACCTTATTTCCAACACAATAATTCATCAAATTAACTGCATTAAAATCAAAACATACGTCTAATCAAGAGCACTCGTAATTCCTTTAGTCTGACGATGTGTTGGTTATAAATGTATTTAATAATTAATCCTTTAATAAACAGTATCCCATTGAAACCGGATAAAGTTAATAACGATATAAGTTTATCGCCGGGAGAATTACGGTGAAGTGATGGCTCTTGTAGATATATATGTGTCGTATATATCTATAAAAACTTGATAAATATAATCATTTATCAAGCCAACGGTTGTCTGGAAGAAATTGCTATTTAGCGATAAGACCGCCATTTGTAATAATGTCACCTAGGATAAGTCTCAATTTGTAATTTTTCCAGAGCAATAAAGTATAATAAATAAAATAAATTATTTTGTGTACAAGATTTGATTTTTCCGTAACTATCAATTTGAATTCTAACCAAATTGTAGTAAAGATAGTAAATATCCAGCCTGAATACGAAAGCAGCTAGACTAGATAAGTCTAGACAATTATACAGACACAATTCGGTATCAAACTTATTTAATAAAACATTGATTTCGGTTCGAACCTCGTATAATATTTAAGATATCAGGGCAAACCTTGAAGTAGAATTTAGAACATAAATTGAAATTCACAATTTATATAGTTTAATTTAATATCTCCCGCTCCTATCTTTTTATTTATACCGCTAAGCCGATTTTGATGACATAACATGAAAAGATAAAACCGGTCAAGTGCGAGTCAGCCTTGCGTATTGAAAGAGTGCAAACCAGTTTCAGCCGAATTCAAAAAAGGAGCTATCAATACGACTATAGCTTATTTTTTTGACTTTGTTGTCTCAGAACTTTCGCCTGGGTGATCTGATGAGAAAAAATAAGACATATGGACGAACAACAAAATTATTCTTTAAGGGTTCCGATTTTCTCCTTTACTAATCTCTAAAAAATTTAATATTTATGAAATTTAGAACCTACAGATCCCTCTTATTTAAATAATCAAATTTTCTACAAATTTTAGAGGTTTCGAAATTTGACTATCAAAAATCCAACTAAAATTTTCTCTTGAAAATTATTGTTTACTTTATATTTATAATATAACCTGATACTTTTAATTAGAGATTCTATAATTATATATTGTTTTCTAGATTAGACCAATTTTCTTCGAATATAGCAGATACTAGCTGTGCCCCGCGGTTTTACCCGCGTAAGTCAGTATCCCGTAGGAATATCGGGATAAAAAGTTGCCTATATGTTATTCCAGTTATCCAGCTGTCTACGTACGTTGAGTAGTTTTTGCGTGAAGGATTAACAAACACACACACATCCTTAAAAACTTTCACATTTATAATATTAGTAGGATATGACAATCAGTTTCGAAATGTCATGATATAAAAAAAATGAAACTACTAATATCATCAGCACAGATTAATTCCCAATTCAGAAACAAAGGCATGTTGAGAGTTAAAATTTTGCAAATTTTCAAGCATATGTCTATTTAAAATATGTCTAAACGTTACTACAAAATTCAACATTCAACAAAAGGAGAATTATATAAATATAATGGCACTAGGTCACGCGTAATATTTCAGCAAATCATTTTTGTAATTATAAAACACACGTGTGAGTAATTTAAATTGAAATACTCAAACAAAGAGTAAAAGCCATCTATATACTTATGACCTAAACATTTGTTGTTTATTACAGTTCTGAACCTACTCCAAGTAGAACCGACAACAAACCAAAAAAATTATTTATTTGCCGTTTTCAGTAAATAAAGATCTTCATTGGATCGCTTTCATTACATACAGCCGTAGACATTAATATTTGCAAGAAAAACAGAACTGGATTGGTCACAGAACCTTTCAAGAACGTTCCAGAATGTTCCAGCGCTGGCCCACTCACATAGAATTATGTTAACATTATATATACCTTAACGATACGTTGTTAACCATATATAACGTAGGCTTCGCCCCATTACCCCAATTTTTTATGGCGCCAGTAAAGGTGAAATACATGACTGTATACTAAAAGTTACTGGTACCCGTCTTTATGACAGTATCCGATGATGGATTTGAACAATGGAGTGCTGTTAACTGCGTTTTCATAAAATAAATAAGGTTTAAGGTCATTAATGTTACATAGTAATTGGAAAATAAAGAAGATAAATGGTACCTGCTTCTACTGAGTACGAAAGGATATATTATAAATTTAAAATAAACATTGTATAACATTTAATGAATATTCAGTACAGAACAGTATTCATGCGACAGGATTTTTCACCAGTTCTACAGGTTTGGTTAGATTATGTCGCATTGGTAAGTGAATTCTCGAGAATTGTGTGAAGGATGGCGTTGAAACTGGTTTATTTTCTTTACTGAGTAGGTGATCAGCCTTCTGTGTATCGGACCAATAAATTTTTGCGTTAGTTCCCACCGGGAATCGGACCCACGACCTCTCGTTCTTAAGCTCATGCGTTAACCACTGCACCCAGAAAGCGGTTGACCTGAAGCAACCTCGTTGATTAAATTATAGTTAATAGAAACCTCATTGGTTAAGTTGATTTTTAAGAGGGTTTTAATATAAATCACATATGACATATAATTTAGAATACAATCACACTAATAATATTTCTATACGTGAAAGTTTGTTTGTTTGGATGTTTGTCCGTAAATCACGCTAAAACTGCTGAAAGGATTTTGATGAAATTTTGTATACAGACAGGATATGAGCTGATTGGATACTTTTTATCCTGATTAAATACCCTTTGGGACAAAACTGGAATCTTAGTATCCGGACGGAGCCTGGACGAGCGTCTAAAATAATATAAATCTGAAGAGTTTGTTAGAACGCACTAATGTATTAAGTATTTGTGTATGTCTTCATGGATTTGTATCATATCATGTTCCTCAAATGTTCTCTCTTTATTTCTTATTTTCTTTTCGTCTAATTACAGGAACTGCTGGATTGATTTCAAAAATTCTTTCACCATAGGGTATATAGCTGATTATAAGTACCGCAAGAGAAGCCGGGGCGATGCTAGCATAATAACATGACATTATTTACATATTCAGATATTCATTATTGCCTCCCGCATAAGTACACAGTCTATTTACTAAGAAATAAATGCTATCCGCGTTGTCAACATTGAAATAACTTCCCTTCTCCCTAGCAAATGGGAATCCAGGCTAAATGTTTATTTTTCATTACCGGGGATTTGTGGGGTATGCTTTATTTAGCATATTATTTTAAATGGTTTTGAGTATCATAAGGATTACTATTGCTATGTGAAATTGCCAGAAACTTCGATCCACGTAGCCAGCGTGGTGAATTATGGAATTCGCTCATAGGTCTTTGTTCTTTTAATGACAAAAAATATGTTTTCGTTCCCAAGTGTTGTGTTGTTCGCCAACTACGTATGTTACCTTTATATATTTTAATATTTTATTTTATTATCCTCGGTGTTTTTAATTGCCTAGTTATTGCTCACCCACGCTTAGTTATTTCCTTATATTTCAAAGGTTGCCTGGTAGAGATCGTTATCTTGCCATAAGGACGCCTTTTTGTTATTTTTTATGTGGCTCTCCTGTCCGAGATGAAAACAAATATTAATTTTCTTAAAACCTAAATTAAGCTGATGATAAAAAAAATCGATATTGAAAGTATATCAGACTAGCTGCGCCCCTCGGTTTCACCCGCGTAAGTCCGTATCCCGTAAGAATATCGGGATAAAAAGTTGCCTATATGTTATTCCAGTTGACTAGCTGTCTACGTACCAAATATCATTGCAATCGGTTCAGTAGTTTTTGCGTGAAATAGTAACAAACACACACACATCCTTACAAACTTCTGCATTTATAATATTAGTAGGATATAGCTCTACACCCTTTGATCATACTTCTAAATATCGAAACAGGAGAAGCAATTAACACGAATCGAACCTGCATAATTCATACATCATCTGTGATCTCGATCCACAATCGAATAGAGAATCGAGTCGTGTTCGATTTCCAGACCTTATGAAAGTCAATCCGAGTCAAATATGTTCTGTTGATATGATATTACCAAGTCAAATCGATTTTATGTTTGCGTTCGAGAATTTAAGAATATGATGCTGATATGCCTCTAGGGGAGATGTATGCGAATAAATATTGCGATAACGTAGAAAAAATTCATACTAGATTTCATTGCTATTTGATTAGACGTTAGATAATTTTCTATAAATGGAAATAACATTTAGCACTGAGAAACTACATAGTTTAATCACTTGAAGATTTCCAATGTTGAGTTTAATTTTTTGCAATATGTTATAAGCTGCTTTCAAGATAACAATGTTGTGGTGTCTTTATGTCAGTTTGTTTAATTTATGTTTTAGTACTAGCTTCCAACCGTGGCTTCACATGCGTATATAAAGGCTTAACCCGAATAAAAAATTAGATTTACCACCACGGTAGTAAGTAACCCTTGCCCGCTCCCTGGCCTCCAAACTACATTTACACATTTATAATATTAGGAGAGATAAGTTGATCTGATTTAATTACATCCATAGAATCTATACCCTAAAAATTATTTGTAAAACGTATCTTATTTATACATTTTATCGATGTATCTTACACACAACACAATAAACAGACAGACATGCTATATAAATCACATATATATGTACATAATAGCCTGTATAATGTCGACTTTCCTAGAAACATAACATCCGTATCTGCTAAATCGACTTGTTAATGTTGGTCACAATTCCGGATATTTTATTTTATTCAAAATTTTCCCCGGTTTCACAAAACACTTTAGCCATTTTGTAAAATTGATACTCTTTTTTGGTTTTTAGTTTTATAGCATTGAAATGCTTTATAAATGAGGAATTTTGAAAGAATAGAAAAAATTGGAAATTAAAGACATTAAAACGGATTTTAAACGCGATGTATTCATTATATTATTAACCCGATGTTTCGAACACTTTACAGCGAGCGTGGTCAAGGGGAGACTCTAAGGTGTTAATAATATAAAAAATCGCGTTTAAAATCCGTTTTAAAGTCTTTAATTTCTAAATATATAATTATCGCGTAAAAGCAAACACAAAAAAATTTATCAATCTTAATCATCTCAATAGACGGCGTGGGGTGTCCCTTAGGCACATAAAACGGAAAAAGTAGAAAAAATTCGATTACTATGTCGGGATCACGGTTGACCGGGAGACTAGGCGTTGCTACGGTTCAGCAAAAAGACACGGATTTGAATCCCGTGATAAAATTTTTTCTATTCCTTCAAAATTTCTCAATTGATACTCTTACTAAACATGGATAGTTCAATTTTCGACAATTTTAATTAAACAGTAATGAACGAATCGTGTAAAATAAACATACTTCTGATGCTTTATCGCAACATTTCTTTAGTTTTTTAATTATCCCTTCAATACGTGAAAAGCAATGAAATCGCATTGATTAAATCGATTTATTACATTTATACATATCGATTTATTACGATTATACATATTTTTGTTATAAATTATTAGCTGCGCCCCGCGGTTTTACCCGCGTAAGTCCATATCCCTCAGGAATATCGGGATCAAAAGTTGCCTGTATGTTATTCCAGTTGTCCGGCTTTCTACGTACCAAATTTCACTGCAATCGGTTCAGAAGATTTTGCGTGAAAGAGCAACAAACACACACACATCCTTACAAACTTTCGCATTTGTAATATTAATAGGATTACACATAATGATTCATGTGTATTATGTTAAATACACTTAATGCATTTACATAGACAACAAACCAATGCAACACATTCATGCATTTACATCATTCATTCAATTAAATCATTCAATAATCGTCACTGTAACTTAGTTTCATTCACGCCGCGCAATTACAATTTGAACTCAGCAAATCCAATGATTGGTTCAATTTCATTCATTCACTCGGTCAATTAAATCGCTTAGCGGTCGCCCTGAACTTACTGTTCTAGATTCAATACAATAGAAGTTCAAGACAATTATATTTTTTTATACTACGTGAAAGCAGAACATGCACTGCATTTAGAAATTAAAAAAATAGAACATATTTGAAAAACAACGATTTTATTATGAAACGAAGGAAGTTTGATATAACTGTAATAATATAATTATGGGGGTATCAAAGCTAGATGTAATCATATCATGCGAGTGGGCCGCGTTTGTGTACATGGTATATATACAGCCTACACCCCTCAGGGATCACGTACATATTTATATATTTAACGATGAAAGATTTTTTAGAATTGCTATAGTAGATTTTGAGATAAGCGTGGTCAAATGAACAAACTTTTCAGTTACAGTGCTTAAATACTATTAAGCAAAATTTTATTTTCTTGAGGGATTTTATTATTTAGAATACAAATTATTGGGATTTTGATTTTGAGTCAGTAAACAATAATAAAATTAACTTTACGTTAAGATTATTGGTGTACCTGAAACCCTTTTTACACTAGCTGTACTACGAAAACAATAATGTATTAAAATGTTTCGTTGCAAACTTCGCATTCATCTAGATATTTGGGAAGCGAGTACGCTTCAGCACGAATTAGGCCAGCTTGCAACGGGGAAGTACCACACCCAGAAAACCGGCGTAAAACAGTAGCGTGCTACTGTGTTTTGTACGGTGGGTGGAGGCTCGTCACCTTTTCCTCACACTTACAAGTCCATTTTTCACCTTTTTTAACAATATAGACTCTTTCAATACAAACAAAATATCTATAGCACACCAAGCTCACTTTTCGCATTTTGTTTTTAAATTTAGAAACCAATTAATACTAGTTAACTGATTGTGTTTCAAATGAAATGAAACTTAATTGCAAATACCATAAGCTCTAGTATTGTTTACATCACGCAATCAGAACATAACCGCAGCGGATCCAATCATTTATTGGTTTCATTCGTTCACTCGCTCAATTGAATCGTTTAGTGGTAACCATAGAGTTAATTTATCTCTAGATATGCCTAGATCATTTATTTATTTTTATTTTGATTGTTAGTTTTTTATAGGGTCTTAATACTTATGAGACCTAAGTTATTGTAGAGGGATAAATAAAGCTGACAATAATGATTATGATTTTTTTTTGTTATTTTTTTAATATTGGAGCGGGCACCCGAGCTGGTGGTTCGCCTGGCAGTTAGCTATCACTACCGTCCATGATCATTTTTAAGAATGTAATAAGCAATGGATGCCAAGAATAAAGGCATGGAATGGGGAGGATGAGGGATCCGGTCTCCGGCTCCCCCACACACCAATCACAGTAGCATCCGGGCGTAACAAATAAGCTATTAATTATAATTAAGTACATGTATTATTATAGCGTTGCGTACACGATGTAGATTATGGAATAATGTTGAATTGTGGATGTATTAAGTACTAGCTGCGGCCCCGCGGTTTCACCCGCATAAGTCCGTATCCCGTAAGAATATCGGGATTAAAAGTTGCCTATATGTTATTCCAGTTGTCCAGCTGTCTACGTAACAAATTTCATTGCAATCGGTTCAGTAGTTTTTGCGTAAAAGAGTAACAAACACACACACATCCTTACAAACTTTCGCATTTATTATATTAGTAAGACAGGAAGTAGGAAGTAGGATATCTCTATATCTCAATGTTACCTTAATACCTACTAATATCGTTTTAAATAATAATGTAATTTGACATAAAATATACATGCCCATTTTAAATTATCATATCTACACTAATGTTATAATGAGCAAAACTTTTGTATCTTCGTATGTTTGTAACGTTTACACGCAAAAACCACTGGACTGATTTCAAAAATTCTTTCACCATTACAAAGCTGCAATTTCACTGTATGGCATAGGCTATGTACAGAGGGTGAAGCCGGGGCGAACAACTAGTTATTTATTAATTGATGAATCAGCTAGTTGGTATATCATATTCCTTATACATAATATAAATACCACCACAAAGAATTGCTATTATCAATAGAAAATTTTATACAGAGAAAGAAATTCATAAAAATCATGTTGAGGCTTTCCTGGAAGAAACCCCATTAGTAGCATTTAGAAAAGATGTAGACGTATTTTAGTCCATTTTATTAGAAGTACGGTAACTAAATATTTCGCTACGAATGTACCCAATTCTTACACAATAATACACCCAGGTTTTTAGTTGTGTATTTCTTCCATATTTCTTTATATAATACTATCAGTAGTACTATACTACGCTCGTCCCAGCTCCGCACAGATATCAAGATTCAGGAATCTTTAAAAGGTTATATCCCATGGGAGCATTTAATGTAAAAAGTATCCTATCGCCCAAGTTAGCTAATACCCTGCCTGTACATTAAATTTCATCGAAATCCGTTCAGTTTTAGCGTGATTGACGGACAAACATCCAAACGAACAATCTTTCACATTCATAATATAAGTGTGATAGTGTGATTATGTTTATTTG
This sequence comes from Zerene cesonia, assembly GCF_012273895.1. Taxonomy (NCBI): domain Eukaryota; kingdom Metazoa; phylum Arthropoda; class Insecta; order Lepidoptera; family Pieridae; genus Zerene; species Zerene cesonia. The sequence continues at coordinate 5,631,751 of NC_052128.1, read as the reverse complement.
AAAGTGCTGTAAAAACATCGTTGTTTATTAAAATCTAGATTTTAGACACACTTGGTTATAAATGTAACTGGGTAAGTTATTATAATGTAAGTATTTATAACTATAAGACTTATTTAAAAACATAATGAGTCAAGAGTCTTAATTTATGAACATGTAAATTTAGATATTTTACTTGCTTTTCAAGTAGTTAGGCTCCCTAAAAGGCAATTTCATTCGTGCTTTTTATCTTGTTTAAAATAACCTGTGCCTTCCCCAGATTTTCTCAATGTTAAATTATATCTAGATTTAGCGAAAAGATAGTCAAGTATTAAATGTATATTTTGTTATTGATCCTAACCTATACTAGCGGTTTGCCCCAACCTTGCCCGTGGACGACTCATGGACGATGTAAGAGGGTTCCACCAGAATAATTACACCTGTTCCCATGGGAAACAACAAAATGCCCTATATATATCAGATCTCCAATTATTTGTTACAAATTACATCTACATTGGTTCAGTGGTTTATGTGTGAAGAAGTGACAAACAGCCATTTACTTTGTCATTTATAAATAGGAATAACAATTAACAACCACATTGAAAAAGTCACCTTGAAACCAGTGTATTATAAAAAGAAACTATAACAATACTCAGAATGGCACACTAGCCTAGATTCAATCGCAGAAGGCCTAGATAAGAGAATATAACTTTAATTGATCATTTTAATTGATAGTGTGGGTTCCATTGATAAAAGGCGGACTTTCAAAAAATTCAATTACCGAATTGCGATTTCTCTCGCAATCAAGTGCTTTCTAATTTAATATTTTTTTCCATTTCAAATAGTTAAGTGCTTTTAAATGAAATTAATTCCAATGGCATTAATCGTGAATTACGCTTATAAAGTTTTTTCGTCACTTAAGATAAATGTAACTTGGCTTTGAATTCTAAAGACTAATGGCAAGACCTTAAGATCTATAGAATTTCAGTCGATGTCTTTGAATATATAGTTGAAATATTAACGTGGAACTTCACTAATTTCGCTTAGGTTATTAGGTTTTTGTAAAAAATAATTCTTATTGCGTGTATTAGAAGTATAATAATAACTAGTACACAAATATATTATTTATTTGTGTACTAGTTTTAAGTTGCTTTATTTAATTTTATTTGTACTTTTGTAAGTGTGCAATAAAGAATAAATAAATAAATAAGTATTGGCCGTAAATAATTATAAAAAATTATAATTTTATTATTCTGTCTATCAAAATCCCTTAAGATTAGAATCAAAATGATTTTCGGATGGTATTTTCGCAAGGCCTCTACCATCTAACGCTTTCCCATTTAAATCCATACAAACACGAATTTTTAAGACAAGCGTCAGCAAGATTTATCTTCCGAGGAGACAGGGCTACGGACAAATGTGCCGACCGTAATCTATTCAACCTTTGCAGACAAGATAAAGTGTTCACTTTGTCAAAGGCATGCATAACCTTGCCTATCCAGATGCTAAGGTGTTAAATAACAGTCGTAGGTAATGTGACCTTTTCCGAGGCAAATGTTGGGTGTTATAAGATTGACGCGGATGTGTTTTTGTATGTGTTTGTCTGTGGTATTGTAGGACGCAAACGGAGGTGTTCATTTCGAAGCAGTTCATTTGAAAGGTAGTTTCCTTGCGGTAGTTCTTGGCTATGTTCGATGAACATCGGTCCAAGATGGCGGCTATTACGAAATGTCGAAAGAAATAGTTTTTCATAACTCCCTCAATATGTGTATTAAATGATAAAAATTAAGGACTTGGTTAGTAAATAAAGTGTCAAATTGCAGTTAATATGTGCAACAGTTATTTTATTTATTTATGTTAGTTATGGTCGCTACGATGAAGTTGGCATATTGTGAAGCAAATAAGACAAAAAAACAATTTTCGAAACCAAGATGGCCGACAAGACAAAATCGTTATAGCAGTTTTTTTATTTCTATTAAAAGCTTATTGGGATGAGTATTTAAGCAGTCATAAAATATCATAACGAAGTATCATCAAATATGGTCTCCATGTTAGGATCTAGAAACGTCTTTCACCAATAAATTATTCTGCGTGAGATGAGTATTTTTTATGATCGTACTTCGGATTTCGATTCGGTTCAACAAAAAAGGCCAACTGCATATTCATATACTAGTTAATTCGCGATATAGATAAATTCTTCTGAATTATTTATGAGATTTAAATCGTTTCCATATTTATTTCATATTGATTTCTATTTCGGTTGTCTGTTGGCGGGTTTGACTTATATGCTACGTGGAATATTTTTTTAGTTGGCACAACGAAGTGTATTTTTATTTGAGAATGTTTTTCATATTAAGGGCCAGTCTCGCGACTTACGGATAAAGTGATTTATGATTAGCTCAATTTGTACTCTATTGCTTATGCATTATAAGTAATTTTAGCTTGCAGGTGAACAAAAATTGTGAAACCTGACATGGTATGGGCTCCTTGTAAAATACTATTTAAAGCATTTTCACTTTTGTATTCATTAATTATTTATTATATGAGTAGTATTTTCTTGTGTTTGATTTTACGCCAGTATTATACATTTAGAAATTAAAGACTTTTTAACGTCTAACGTCTCCCCGTGACCACGCTCGCTGTAAAGTGATCGAAACGTCTGGTCAATAATAATTAATATAATGAATAAATTGTTTATAAAATCCGTAAAAAGTCTTCAATTTCTAAATATTATATGAATTCCAATTATTTATTATTTATTTGCCACGATAGGCTTTGAGGATCATCGTCAAATAGTAATTTCCATATTTACTCGTAATTCATTCATCGTTCATACTATTAACTTTGTTTTTATATTTTGTAACATTTAATTTCCTGAAAAAAATGTATTTATTGCTTATTTTTGTAACGTTAAAATACCCTACCCGGTAATATTTTAAAATATATATATTTTTAAATATTACCGGGTATTAGCTTTTTTACCAAGTATTATTTACAATTATTTTTCAAATAATTCGTTTTTATTAAATTCGTTCATTGGCATTAATATGATACATTATGAAAAATATAATATATATTTTCTCATTAAAAAATTATTATTAAGATTGAAATATATTTTACATTACTGGGCCCTCATCCCCGTTTCCATATAAAGGTTCTTATTATCCCAAGAGAGCATTGAGAAGTACCCAAACACCCAAGTCAGCTTATACCCTATTTGCACACAAAATTTTATCAAAATCCGTTCAGTAGCTTCAACGGGATTGACGGACAAACAACCCAACAACTAAACTTTCACGTTTATAATTTAAGTGTGATAGTGTGATCAATTGTTTTAAGGGATAAGCCACCGACCGAAACACAGTTCTCAACCAGTTCGGTAGTCAGTAGATTATATAAGAATTGTGCTCAATGATTTTAAGCCAATAAATATCATTGTTGTTCATTAATACATAAATTGTATCAAGTTATAAAACGATTTCAACAAATAGATAGTAAACACTAAATTATTCATAACAACAAAAAGTTTACCTTAAACATAAATAAAGTAAATATTTAGGGCCGTGTCCATCTTTGAATATTTCAACAAAATAAAACACGAAGCTGATGTTCGGAGCCAACCCGTAAATTTCCTGATTATAAATTCATCAAGGCCCTCTAAGTAGTTAATAGTTGAACTTCCAGAATGTTCTTCCTAAGACCTCGTCTAGACGAGACTTATTATAACTTTAATTAGCTATAATAATAGGTGTATGTATTTATGAAACGATAGTGTATCTTTTACAACGAGTACTAAAGAGAGAGATATAAAAAATAACAGAAAGGGAGTGAGTACCCTTATCTACATCCTTTATATAAAAAGGGCTTTACGTTTTTAGTTTTATTATAATTCATTTGATATTATCATCAATTAATAGCAATAAATGTGACCTAACTAACTAACTTTCTATAATTTATTGATATAAAAATGATAATTTCTTAGCTTTGTATGAAACATAGAACATTTCTACTTTCTAATAATTAATATTATATATTTTTTAATACTAGTACTGCTTTGTACAAATATTTAATGTTATAACTATCATATACTTCCGCGCACGGAAACGTAGCTTCATTGTAGCTTATTCGTAGCAAACATAACAATCTCGTAGTCACGTAGCGGCGTAGCACACACACACAAGTATAGAAACAAAAAATATCACAGTGTGAACATAAAGAAGTGCTTGTGTGTATGTTATGTATAAGTCCATAAAAATTGATCCACGAAACAGCTGTGATATTCATCTGTTACATAACAAAAAGGGATAAGGCTGATAAAATAAATATAATGTTTGTTCGTTGTAGGATAGAGTTCTGTTATAATTTTTGTTTTTTTAACATTTATTTTAATGAGCCTATGATAAGATAAGATAAGATAAAATGTGTAACACCTACTAAGAAAAATAGTTTTAGTTGACTAAACTCGTTTATCTCTATCCTACTAATATTATAAATGCGAGAGTTTGTAAGGATGTGTGCGTGTGTGTGTTAATTACTATTTCACGCAATAACTACTGAACTGATTGCAATGAAATTTGGTACGTAGATAGCTGGAGTTGTCCAGTTGTCTACGTAGACATTTGGTACGTACCACATTCCAGTTGTAGAATAACATATAGGAAACTTTTTATCGCGATATTCGGGATACGGACTTACGTGGGTGAAACCGCGGGGCGCAGGTAGTTTGATTATAAGAACGGAGTGGAATATAAAACTGTTTTTATTTCACGCCGATTTTCTGTGGGGGTGTGGTACTTTCTCGGTTCAAGCTCGCCCAATTCATGCCAAAACGTGCTCGGCTCCCACATACAATATCCCATATATTATTATAACAAATGAATATCTTACTTCAAAGAAAGCAATTATTTTTGATAAAATACCATGAATAATAAGAATCAAGCTATCTCGTTTCGGATGGGAGAGTTAACGCGAGAGTAAATTTCTTTGAAAATTTAAAAATAAGCACAAGGAAAAGATAAAAAAGCTTTTAGATGTATTATAATTTAACACCAGTTAAATCTCCAAGGGTTTTCAAGAAGCTAAATGACTTAAATACCTTTTAATATAAAAATTTTACAACTTTTGAATAGACTATTAACAAACTGATATAAAAATATTACCTACACATAAATACATTAATTTTTAGATAAATTATAGGAAAAATGTTCATAATTTATATTAAATTTTGCGTAACGAACTAAAGTTACAAGTAAAATTTTTAAAAAACAAGAGGCAAATGCATCTATTTGTAAAATTTATGGGCATAAAATATGTTTTACTATTCTTACATATTACTTTTTTTTTTAATAAAAGAAAGCGGACAAACGAACAAGTGGTGCGCCCATTATCGAGCAATCACCACTGCCCATGAGCCCTCACAAGAGTCCCTGTGAAGGTGTTGCCGGCCTTTTAAGGAAGAGGTAGATAAAAAAGTAACTTCTTTTTTCCCTTTCGAAATACAAATTTATGAATTATAGCCAAGGCTTTTCAATAATTTCAAGTGACTGAAATCATGAATGAATCAACTCGAACAACCAACAGACTATTTCTTTGAGGGGACAGAACGCTAAGACAACACTTACCACCATACCAACCTTATCCAATACCCAAAAACCATATTTTCATTAATCGATATCCACTTAAACCATTGCTAAAACTATCTTGTAATTTTAAGCGCGACTTAAAGCATAGTAGCGTCCTCCAGTTTAGACTTCGGAAACTACATACTCTCAAGAACCCTAACAAAACGCCTCATAACATTTCAAACATACTGCCATAAATATTCAATGATCGGGCAATCTAATATATATCATCTCTCATCTTGCGTGACTCTCCATAACAAACACCACTTGTAACTTGTCAATTCGTCAAAGTCCCATAAAACGTCACCCAGTAATGTGACGTCACGTTTTTTATTGCTTCTGCGTTGACATCTTCCAACCGACCAACTACCCTCGATTTGTTAATAGTCACAGTGACAGGCAACTATTTATTGTCAATTGATTACCTCAATTAAGTTGTGGATGTACATTTCTATGACTTTTAAACAATTTTTATTATATTTATAGATTAGTACAAGCTTTCCGCCAAACAGTCTTGTGGTTTTCATATCTTCAACTATTTATGTACCAAATTTCATCCCGATTGGTTTTGGGGTTTTGGCGTGAAGAAATGATGGACAGAGAGAGTAACTTTCGCATTTATAATGATGACATTACATATTGCTAATGAATAAGTTAGTATAAATTGATATATCAGAAGTTTGATACCAAAAAACTGACACCACAATCAAAATAAATCATAAAATTTGTATGTGTTAATTATAGACTAAGAATTTTTTTTGAAAGAAGAAACAACAATAGAAAGTATGTCTTAAATATAGATACATTAAGTATCATTTTCGCATAACTTGAGCGTGTTATTTAAACCGGCCCCTATCTAGATATATGAAACACGTCCAAAAATACCCGCGAACAAAATCCGATCTCATTTATTATAATCATTATGTCGCCAACCCTGATATGGCTTAATTACAAAACGTGAACATTTTTGTCAACAAAAAAGCATATTTCCACCGCTGACAGCAGAATGACAGCAGCTTGTAAAACTGCCGGAATGGTAGCCGCAAAATAAATTTTATTAAATGTTCCAATTTTTGTTTCATTCAACGCTGATGTCAAAGCGTTTTATTATCATCGTGATCCGCAATGTTGAAGGTAATTTTGTGTATTTGTAATTGTTTTTTGTTATGCGTTTAAAACGGTTGCCTGGTAGAGATGGCTTTTAGCCATAAGGCCGCCATTTGTGTGTTTTACGCAGTTTTAAGTTGCTTTTGTTAAGTTTATCTCTGTTTTATGTTTTTGTAAATTTATTTATTTATTCTTTATTGCACTAAAGAATAAATAAAAATATAATAAATGTTAGGTGTTTAACCGTCCGTCGGTTAAAAATAACCGACTTCAAAACAGGAGGTTTCATTTTTAGTTTTATAGCATTGAAATGATTTATAAATGAGAATTTTTATTCTTTTAAATTTCTTAAGGAGGTTATCAAATTACGTAATTTGACTGTAATTTTTATGTGTTTGTTATTTCATATCTTTTTACTGGATGAACCGATTTGTATGATTCTTTTTCATTTGAAAATGATGCCTCCTATGTGGTTCCAATTAACTTAAGTCTACAGACAATTCTGGTTTAAATTGTTGTTAAAAATAATTCTGTTAAATTACGAACACAACTCGGTGGATGGAGTGATGACATACAAAAGGTAGCAGGCAAAAAATGGCGGCAAGAAACTATTGATCGGGCCAAATGGCGTGCCATAGGAGAGGCCTACGTCCAGCAGTGGACAGACAAAGGCTGAGAACAAGAAGACGAACACAGTGTAATTGATTTGATTTTTGTTGAATCACAAATATTACCATGATTATATTTTCATTTATTTGTAAACAAATTAATGTATTCTTAAATTTAATTGTGTTTTAATTTGCTAAAATAATTGAATACGTATAAATAAAAGACGATTTATTCAGTTCTCAAATTACTTAGGTTATATTCAATGTACCTTTATAATCCTCAGCTTTGTTTTCTAGGATCTTATCTCAATTGAAAGGTAAAAAATACAAATTGCGTTTAAAAGAAAATACAAAGAAAGCATCCGCTTAGAAAATCTCCGAAATAAATCACGTTTTGAACACAGTGGTATAAACGTTGTAGTTTCAAATAAAATCTGTTTGACATAATATCATGTCGGATTTATTACGAAATGAGACAATTTTTGAATATAAACGACTCACCCAGAGTTTCGTTTGATATAGTTACTTAGCTAAGTATGATTTTAACACTTACTAGCTGCTGCCCGCAACTTTAGGAGTTGCTGATATATGTTATTGTACATGTACCTTTTGAATCACCCTGTGTATTAAAAAAAACCATCAAAATCCGTTGCGTAGTTTTAAAGATTAAAGCATACATAAGGGCATAAGAACAGACACAGAAAGCGACTTTGTTTTAACTATGTAGTGATTATACTAACAAAGCAAAAATTATGAAAACGAAACTTTCTCGAACTTTACCTAGTAACTAACGAAGGCCAACTAACTTTATTTCAGGAAAATAAATTTAACGCAATCTCAAATGAACTTTACGGAGGAAAGTGACGTCATCTATTTCTAAATGAACATTAAACACGACCTCATGATCTAGCACATTACCTGAATCCCACAACGTCTAGAGGCTTCATCAAGCGACGACAGCGTGACGTCATATCCGCTCCAGACAACCGTTTATTTCCGGTTCTGACTCGTCTCGGATGTTGAGAATACATCCATTTAGTTGCAGCCACGGTTTTGATGTGCTAGACATTTAAGCTGTATAAGCGACACTGTACATCCATACTGATATTATAAATACCTGTCAGTCTGTTTGTTTTAGTTTCATAAAAAACACGGCATCGAATAAAATTTTGAACGAAAATAGTATAAGACATGGAATATTTTTGGGGGTAAAAAGGAGACCACGTTGGACGTCCCAATATGAAGGAGTGTTTAATTCACGTATTTATTTTTTTGTTTGTCCCTCAATAACTCCGCGGATTTGCATTTGTTTGACTACGATGGAAGAACTGTTTATTTGTAAAGGTAGTTTAAAATATATTACACTAAAATTAAAGCTCATAAGTATGTATAAATATCTGCGCCCAGTGGTTTCACCCGCGTAGGTGCGTTTCCCGTAAGAATATCAGGTTAAAAAGTTGCCTATATGTTATTCCAGTTGTCCAGCTGTCTACGTACCAAATTTCATTACAACCGGTTAAGTAGTTTTTGCGTGAAAGAGCAACAAACACACACACACATCTTTAGAAACTTTCGCATTTCTAATATTAGTAGGATATATAATATATAAGTAAGATTTGCAATCGGAGCTATAAAACATTTTTAGTTTGAGTATATGTCTGTTAGTTCCTGCTAGAACGAAATCGGATAAATCAATTTAGAAGGATCTTACACAAACAAAACTAATATAAAACGAAGCGAGAGACTATTTCCATCTTATTTCCACTCACGGAATCATCTCAATTAGCGAACAAATAAATTACATTTAGAAATTAAAAACTTTTCAACGGATTTTAAACGCGATTTATTCATTATATTATTAACCCGACGTTTCGAACACTTTACAGCGAGCGTGGTCACGGGGAGACTGAAATAAATTACAATTAACAATATAGAGTGTTAATTTTTAAAGCCTGTTACACAATTATTTACATTCCAAAGTCTGTACAAACACAGTACTTTGAAGCAAGTGCCTGGAATTCGCGCTTTGATGTGACGTCACAATGTAACCTTCAACGCCAGTCTTCATGTAAGAACATTCAGGCTTCGCTGGTTTGTTTTGAACAAAATGCGGAATTTAATACAGCTGCTGTGATGTTATCGTTATTTCCATTGGTTTATAAGAAATCAGTTACAATATATTTCATATACTTGAATGGTTCCCGTGGAATTATAAAGTAAAATCCCTTCTAATCAATCAATTGAATAGCTTCGACTGTCTGTATCTTCTTTATGCTTGAACTAGTGAAACGCAAATATTAACCTGATCAGGTGTTATATAATTCTTACATAAAGGATTGCAGATTTTTAAAGATACGATGGGATATGGAATAGATTGAAGAAGGGAGTAAAAGATGGGATTTGAGAGGGTGAAGAAAAGGATACGATTCTCTGATTACATTTGGTAACTGCATTATTTGTATGAAACTGGCTGTTGCCGCCAGCTTTGCTTGCGTAGTCGGAATAAATTATCTCATTACCAACTTTCAACTTTTTTTCTTTCCTTAGATGTAGAATTTATCAAAATCCTTTCATAGCAGATACCTACACAATTTCAACCGGTCCGGTTCAGTAATACGGGATATGTGTTGATTGATCACTCAGACAGTCACACAAAAATAAATACAGAGATAGATAAATAGTTTTCTTACTAAAACTAGAATAGCACATCAAAACCAAACATTCAAAACAACACTCCATGAGAAACTCTTGAAAACACGAATAAAATATGCTGTTATTTCATCCACCCATTGTTATTTCGTATAATATGACTTCTGTGATCAAAGGCGAAACTCTAAAAATCTCCCAACGCCGCGAGTCATGTCTGCGATGTCAATGAAGGCGAATTGCGTCTAAATAGAAATTGAGCATTTTTATTTTTGCTCTTGAAATTAAATTCTAATTACGTGCATCAGAAACGGAGCGTGTTGTTATTGCGTTTATTTGAAGTGAATATAACTTTGTATTGTTCTCTTGATAGAGCAGCATTTCAGAGTTTTATATTTCTAAAACAAAACACTTAGTTTCCTAATTCTGCTTTTATTTATTTTTTGTTTTAAATTTAATTCGCTAAACAAAAATACTAGAGTTAGTGATGTTTACGATTTTGGAAGCTTTATTTTTACACAACAATGATTTAAATTTAAATTTGTTCATATAGCTCGAGTTAAAATCTGTTAAAATCTTTGTACTAGAAATTATATAACGCATAAACGCACATATTTATATATACAGGGTGTCCCGTTCATAACCCAATCATGTTTTCAGAGGCACAATGTCCATATTCTCGGATCAGTATATGCTAGCTGAGTGAAGATAGGGATGTCAACATAGATTTTTAGAAAAAACAATCAAATAACAGATATTGAACGTAGTTTTTAGATATTGTAAGTATTTTTTCCGTAATCAGCGTTTACAAACCTCTAAGTACCATTGAGTGTAATACACCATCGGTGGGACACCCTGTATATACACTAACACCATATATAATTATACATATTACGCGCACAACGCGTTGTGGTCGGAGCAAAAATTCAAAATTGCGCCATGGCATGCCGTATGTCGGCCGCGACACGAATTTTACTATGTGGTCACTCTATGTTCGTCAGAATTCATCATGAGCGTATTCGTTAGAGCCACAACACTTTGTTTTATGGAGAAAAGAATAACTTTGGAAATAGTAGTGTATGGGCAGGATAAATGTATGAGGTTATTAATTAGAAAATAAAATAAAAATATAATTGTAGTAACATAAATAAATCCTACTCATATTATAAATGCGAAAGTTTGTAAGGATATATGTGTGTATGTTGCTCTTTCACGCAAAAAGTGCTTATCCGATTGCTATGAAATTTTCTACGTAGACAGCTGGATAACTGGAATAACATATAGACAACTTTTTTTTCCGACATTCCTACGAGATACGGACTTACGCGGGTGAAACCGCCGGGCGCAGTATAACATATACACGAAACAAGACTTCGTAGGTATAGAAGTCGCCCCTAAATATTATATGAGCAGGCACAGTTTAATTATACAATTATGCATTATTAGTAACACACCCTTACTCAAGGGGATATATCCCATATTTATGTTAATTGAATTGGAAATAAACCCATTAGTTCACTACTAACGTTACGTATTATCATTTCGTATCAGCGAAACAGTGACGTCGCGTGTATATCGTGTTATTACATAGCCTATTTCACAGCCATTAGATACTGTTTTCAGAACAGAGAGCCTATATCCTTCTTGATAGTACGATCCATCTTTAAATCAAATTTTATCCTTACACGTTGACAAGCGTAAAATAAACAGATAGATGTGACAACGTAATTTAAAATAGGTTAGCATAGACCTTGCTATACTAGGCAACTAAAACTAAGATACGCTTTAATGATAGATTGGACTAAACCGTCTCATTTGCTCATGTACAAAGTATACGTAAGAAAAATATTTAATCCTTTCTTTCGATCCTCATTAGAATTAGAAGAGAGATTATTGTATTGTCACCGATAAATGTACAAAGTTCATACTAAATCTATCCTTTTAAAGTGGGTCAAGAACGAGTGTAAAGGAATCAGTTATATATAAACATAAAAGCATACAAACATACATATAAAACTAAAAAATCTTAAATACGAAAAATTATGCCTAAAGTTAAAGGAAATGCCTCTATATATGCAACTTAAATATACGTGTATGTAACATTTCTTAAAAATGCACTAAGGCCTTTTAGCTTACTTTTTCTGAACTAGGTCACAGGCTAACTATGCCGCTTTGAGATTTCAGTAATGGCCCGTTAAGTCTACAAATTTGCAGGACGGTTGGTTGTAAATTTGTTTATAGCGTTTCTACTGGGCCAAGAGGCTTAATTTATCTTCTATTCGATTGATAATATCTATTATGTAGATGTATAATGACTATTGTTGTATACATTAGACAATTCTGAATATGAGAAAGGATGTTAATAGCAAGAATTTTTCTTGAATTGAAAACCTGCAGTTTCTGATATAAAATTTTCCGCTAAATAAACTCTCTCTTATAAAATAAGAATAGATATTAGAGATAGCAATGCAATTTTTTAACCACGCTTAAGGAGTTACCGGAATGTGTTAAAACAGTTCTAATCCAGTCCAGTGTGCGAAAAAAAGCTATATATTAACATAGTACTTTATTATGTCCTCCCAGTAAAGTTTTACGCTACGCCACTGACTTGCTATATTATTCGAGTGGTTGGATCAGCGTTCCTCTCTTTTCATAAAAACACCTTTCTTTCCCACAATAAACAAATATCCTTTTGCCCTCAGTCAGACTCTTTTTATCAGCGCTCGTCACCAGAATTTTAGTTCACACCTTCGCTGCACCAACATCGCTGCCTTAGAGCCCAGAAGACTATCAAGTCTCTGAATGACTATTTAATACATCACAAGCTACTAAATCTTAAATCATCTACCCATAGTAGGAGTATCTATTCTAAATATGTTCGATAAATAGGAAAATAGACAACCCCAGAGAGATAATGCATAGATATGAAAGTGTATGTGTACGTAACGAGGCACGAGAGTATAAAACTTTCTCACTCCGGACTGTTACTGAGAATATCCCTACGCTTAACTTTCATATAATATATTTATGTTGTTCATTACATCACGTCTGCTGGAGAAATAATATCTTGAAGTGTGTTGAACTTTGTTGAAGGGTTCAATTGATATTCATCTGTAATTTGTATTAACAGCCAGGCTTTCTGGTCGTGACTTCTGGGTATCAAAGGAAATCTCGCTCAGTTACTGTTCGCAGGCAATTTATAGAATAAAACTTATCCTTTTATGTTTATCAGGTTTCAAACTATCTTTGTACAAACTTTCATCGAAATCAGTTCATCGAACAGATCATGAAGAAAAGACAGACAGACAAAGCGGATTTCGAATGTTAGTATTTTTTATATTAGTGTTTCTCTTTTAAATAAACATGGTTTCATTATAATCCTATTAATATTATAAATGAGAAAGTTTGTAAGGATGTATGTGTGTGTGTTTGTTGCTCTTTCACGCAAAAACTACAGAACCGATTGCAATGTAATTTGGTACGTAGACAGCTGGACCACTGGAATAACATAAATGCAACTTTTTATCCCGATATTCCAACGGGATACGGACTTACGCGGGTGAAACCGCGGGGCGCAGCTACTTAATAAGACAGTGTTTTTCATATAATATCACAATAATTGCTTTTCAAGTACCAGTATAATACATGAAAATGTCCACAATGCAGCATTGTACATAATTCAACATTTTGGTCCAAATTACTTTTAAATTACCCAACAATCTGATACAAATTATAAAGATAGCTTGATGAAATTGATTATCGCACAGATACAAAAGAATTCGATCGTAATCTATGAGTAATAACGATAAAGCAGTACGAACGCATTTTACAGAATTAAAACGCGAGACATCGTGAACCAATTCAACATACAGATATATTACCTTGGCCTGTAACATTTTGTGGTGCTGTATCTATAAATACAAAGAAGAGAACTGTGTAAAAATTTATATATCTTTTTTTTTTTTTTTTTTAAGTCACATTCGGCAATGGAGCTGGTGGGACGCCTGATGGTAAGCGCTACCACCGCCCATGAACATTTGGAGAGGCATAAGGTCCATTGCAGACCTTACGCCTCTACAAATGGATTGCCGACTTTTTGGAAGGGAAGGGATTAAGAAAGGATTGGCGATAGGAATAAAGGAAAGGACTGGGAAGGGTAAGGAAAAAGATATGGGCCTCTTAAACCGCTGAACGGAGTTTAATGATTTTTGATGCTTTGAATTTGATATTTATTGGGATTATGAGAGATGCTATTAAAAAATACGTACACAGTTTGTCTGAACAGGCGAAGCTGGGAAAAGCAGCTAGTTCGATGTATTAATTAAAGGTAGGTAGCCCGGATTCTTGACCTATAAACTTTATTAGTTGGCTCTGTCAACAGCTGTCGTGTGCTGGAAGAATATTGACTTGCTGGTATCTAATTAATTGACTTCTACAGTTTACATTGTAACTTATATGTGGTTGGGAAATGGGTGGTCTTTTATAAACATCAGGATAGTTTAGAAGTGAGCACCAGTGAGACAAGAAAATTAAGAAAGAAATTCGATGAATTTAAAACAAGATTTTGTTTGAATTTGAATAAAGTCGTAGATACGGAATAATTTTACACTTTTAAATTATTATTTTCATAGCCTATGTCACTCTCTAATCTCCTATATTCAGATACAGAAAATTGCTCCCTTCCAACGTAAAAGAAAGACAAACAAATACACTGGCGCACATTAATATAAATAAGGCTAAGTCATGTTTTAAAACCGTTCTAAAGCGGTTAATATCCAAAGCAAACAATTTTTCCATCCAATAAAACACTTGGAATGGCTGCGTCCTAATTGATTTTTTCATACGACTCACAATTTTAAGCCGCTTCAAACTTTATCCCGTTCAGCTTAACCGGATTAAGCTATCGTTAGCTTTCGGATAAGCTACAGCATGCCGTTATTCAGGACAGCTTACTTAAAGTTGGACAATAAGCTACTTTAGCATTTTATTTTGTGGACACAGTATGCTTTGATGTTAAATACAATAGAAAGTATGTAGATAGTATAATATCAAAGGGTTTATAGCATAAACGTGAAAGTTTGTAAGAGTGTATCGATATTCGGTGCTATGTCATTAAAAACCACTAAACAGATTTTGATGATACTTTGCAGTAGTGTAGCTTATTAACCAGAATAACATAGAAACTACATAAATATTAGCTATTTTCTGCGGGTTCGCATGTGGGTGAAACCGCGCGTCACAGCTAGTTACTTTATATCATCATTTTTTAAAACACTGTATGGGGTACGTAAGAACGCAGTGTTTTAAAAAATCATCTCAATATTAGATTTAATATTTTGATTGATTTAATGTTTTAAAGTAAATATAAAAACCCTTTTTTTGTTTATTCTGCTTTATTGATGTTATAGTTCAAATTTGATTTACTTAAATACGAGTTGTAAACAAGAGTCTTATTTTATAGTGAAAATTGTTTGATTAATAATGCAGTTATTGCTCTTAACAGAGTTGTAAGTAAATGAAGTATTTATTTATTTGTTTATTTATAATACTTTATTATACAAAACAGAAACTAAAGTTTACGCAAAATAATGGCACAATGATATTTCGTACAAACGGCCTTATTCCTAGACAGCAAAACATATAGTATAAGGTTTCGGCTTCAGTTTAATTTAAAACTAATATAAGCAGTTATCTGAGAGCTTGTATGAGTTTTTTTTTTTCATAGCTAGCAACTGAGGTAGTGGTTCGCCTGATGGTAAGCGATCACCACCGCCCATGAACATTTGCAGAGTAGTGTTTATGCGGATGCGCTACCCGCATCTAAGGGGTAAGGGAAAAGGAAAGGATTGACGATTGGAAAGAGGAAATGGACTGGGAAGAGAGGAAAAATAAAACGGGCCTTCGAAACCGCTACTCACCGTACGAAACACTGTGGTATGCCCCTATTTCACGCCGGTTTTCAAGGGGGGTGTGGTACTTCCCCTATGCGAATTGGCCCAATTCGTGCCAAAGAGTGCTCGACTCCCAGATAAAGTTATAATAGAATAATGTCGTTTGTAGGTACCTATAGCTAACCACCAGCTCAGTTTCCAGCTTATGGCATAAAAGGTTAACAATTCAACTGCTTTTTGTGTTTATAACCTCATAACCTTTAAAATTAAATCGATTTTCATGACTAGTTTTTCTATTTGAAAGCTGGTGCTTTTCTAATGGTGTGCATTTAAATTTAGTCTAATTCTAATTTGAAGGCGGTTTTTTGTTAAAAGTTATTACAGTGTGTTGATAATTATGTAGTATTGTTTACGTTTGAATGAGTTTTCTTCGAAATAACAAAGAATGATAGAATATTCCAACAGTTAAATTGTTTCCTACACACCAACTTCATCTTTTATTATATTACATTATTTATTCAGAGATTGCTTCCCGCAGAAACCTGACCGTAGTTATATTTCTTTATAAGAATAGATAAAAGGTTTATTTGGCTTTTTACGAGAGTACTCAAAATATTTTCTTGAATATTACAATCTTAAATGTGTGTATAATATCTAAAAAACCCTGTAACTGCTTTACCTTCAATGTATATGAAGACCTAAAGGGTTCCCAAGTGGTCCATTCGCATGTGAATGAAATTTATATTCCCACTCAAAAACCCACTCTGAGCTAACGCAGTAAGGTAGGTTTTCGTCCTTCGAGGATCTCTTAATTCGTTTTTAAATAATAGAGTGAGGTGACCCATGGACGCGTTAAAAATGGCGATTTCCACGCTTGTTTTGCTTGTTTAAGTTTCCTTTGTGATTTTTTACAATAAACTCGACTTAATTGCGTTTTCTTAGGGTAGAAAATTGAGTGATAATGCGGCTGGTATTTCAAGATGTTATAAAATTATTTAAAGGGTACTTACTGATTTAGAAGCTTTCTTTAGCGTTATTATTATATTAAATAGATTCTTTATTAAAATTTAATGGCGTAATTTTGATAAATGTACCTTCTCTTATGGTGTTGAGGTTAATTGATTTGTGTTATATTCGAATGAAGTTTTAAGTGGTGGTTAAGCAACAATTATAACCGCCCAATATTATATGAAACCCGAGTAATATTGAAAGCAAAATCTGAATATGACGTCATCGTAAATTCAATATGGCGGTTGAGTTTGTCAGCTAATAACCCACACGAAACTTCAGAAGCTTACGGTAATCTAGATAGGTTTGTTTCCATAGTTTGTGAAACAGGGACTGATTACGTATCTCTCGTAAATAATGAAATAATAAATATTTTATTGTACATCATAAATTATGAATTCTATGGAATTACAAGAGACAGAAGACTTAAAATGTTGCAGAGCGCGGTCGTATCGCTATAAGCCATCTCTCCCAGACAAACCAATAAATAGTGGCCATAATATCAAGATTTAAATGATTAATTATATTTCCTTCCATTTAATACGAAAGTTTGTGAGACTTAATGGGCGTTGAATATTGAAATGGCCATAGAATATTATTTAAATTAAAACATGTATTAATGGTACTTTTTGTCAGAAACCGCGTAACATCTTTTACAAAAAGTTAATGGCTTTTTGGATGTTTGAAATGTTTTGTTATAGCAATGCAACAAATTGAAGTACAATTCACAAAGAATAATGAATATCCTCATCTAATCATAATACCATACAGGAATAATGTAGTGCTCCTTCACAAATAAGATCCCAGAAGTGAGATAGCTCTTTAAGGGAGTATGCATTATGATTAAATTATAAAAGTGAATCAGAATAGATATCGTAGTTAGGCGTAAAATTGCTCAAAATAACTATATGCTATACAATAAAATTTTACGTATTTAGCAGTTTAGTATTTAAGATTTTTATATATTTGTTTGTTAATTATTTAATCCCGTACCTATAAATATTCTACAGAGTGTGTGCTTAATTGAACAGTAATATAGTCTTTTATTTCCTCTACTTATATTATTCGCCTCACAGCAAACAACGTGGCCTGCTATGAGATTTAAATGGACAAATTTGAGAGGTTATAATTATTATATTAAAGTCTAAAGAGTGATGAAGATTACTATAACGATGGAAGATTAGAATTCCATGGAATGGTGTTGTTTAAAATCACGGGACAGTTCTTTGGCATCATTACTATGAAGCAATATCTATAGCTCTTCTAATATATACTTCTAATTACCATACTAGTCCAAAACGGCTGGACCGATTCTCATTAAATTTAGTGTGCATATCGGGTAGGTCTCAGAATCTGCAAAAGACTATTTTACCCCTAAATTATAAGAGTAAGGCCAAACAGCTGGTTTATGTATAAAAATGAATCGCCAGATATGTTGCTAAGCGAGCTTAAAACTCGGAAAGCGCTCTTCCAAGTTGGTTAATTTTAAACGTTTTGCAAGGGCACAAGAAAAGGTGGTTTCATGGAGACAAAAAACGTATCAGGGTGAAGCCGGGGAGGACTGCTAGTGTTAAATATTAATGTAAAATTTATGTCTTCTCTGTAGAAAACCGATTGCAAATATTAATAAATTAGGATTCAAAAGTGCTTCTAAAAAAGTATAATAAAATTAATAATTGTTTGAATTTGAATAGCTGACTTAAATTTATAACAGAATCTCATACATTAAACTAATTTGATATATGTATAATCCGCGAATAACTTTATGACAGTGGGCTGCTATTTGAGCAGGGACCCTTATAGGCTTAACGCTTTAACTTAGTTTGAAATAATTACAAATGTTAGTCACTGATCCCTCGGTTTAATGAAATACAAGTTATCGTTGATAGTTAGTGAATTGTTGTGACACGAAATTTAATTGATACTATAAATTTATTATCATTTAGTACAGCAATTGGATTAATTAATTTATTTATTCTTTCATTCACTTATTTAAGGGAGAAAAAACAAACAGATAACATATTATATATATAATAGCTTATAAATATGTACAATAGGGGGTCTTCGCTTTAGAATAATTTGCATGGTCATTATTCCGGATTTTTATTTAAATTTAAATTGAAATGATGTGGTTGTAGTTTTATTTTGTTGTGTGCTTAATGTGTTCCAATGCTGGGCAATGAAGATTTAATTATGTGAATATTTTAATAGTTATATATGTTTTAGTGATAAAGCGTAAAGCAATGAAAAATTATGATGTACGTAATGGAAACTTAGATTTATTTTGCCCAGGCGAGCAAAGCTGCGGGTAACAGCTAGTCATAAACAAGTTATTTACAAAGCCGGGAATAAATTATTCTCACGAGGAACACTCCCATGAACCTTTTTAGGTAGCCCATTTGCTTTTCTTTTGCGAAACTTTCGCGTAAAATCGCGTGGAACGTTCTGGAAATTTTCTGCTTTGTTTGAAGCGGTTTATGCTTTTGCGTCACGGATTACGCGACGGGGCATGTGCCGTTTTTCGGCGTCATAAATGTCACATTGAATGGTCTTTATTGGTGTTGGGAGAGGAGAATGTGGTGCTTTGATGGATGAAGTGTATGGTCAACTTTACATTTTTTGGGTGTGTTTTATCTTAACTCGTGTTTAAAATGCGAAAGTGTTTGTTTGTTTCCATAGAGACTATATAGAGAGAAGATTGGACAAATGGAATATCATATAGGCTATATTGATATTGCTACGGAATACGGACTTACGCGGGTAACCGCGGGGCGCAGCTAGTTATTAATAATTTTAAATGTTCTTTTTTCAGAACATAATTAATGCTTGTAAATTTAACGATTTTTCTATTTAATCTTTTGTTATTTGAATAACAGTTACTTTTGTTAGTAAGTTCTTTCTTGTATTAATGCTTTTCTTTGAATGCTATATATGTGAATTGCTTGCAAACCCATTGAAATCAATAAGGATTAAAGCTTTAACATCATACTATTAATAATTGAACAACTAAATGGGTTTCGTTGCTTCGTTTATTCTTCTTTCTGTGTGGGTTTCATAAATAATCGACGGTAGGAACCTGCCGAATAATTATCGAATGGAAGTAGTAATGCAAGTAATGCATAATTTCTATATAGTTAAACAATTCCAATCGTAGGTATCGGTAAACCAGCCGATGTACCCCATATTTCGATAGTAATAGACAGCTCAAGACCTCAGATAGTACCCACATAACGTATGAAATGCTTACATGGATGACATTTTGGGATGCGATAAATGGTATTCGTGGCTTGGCCTATCTAAACAAATCTGTATGTATATAGCGTTATTTCTGAGGAGCAGTTCTGTCGTGTTTTGATATTATACGTTTAATATTAAGAGAATCCAGTAATCCTGTTAATATTATAAATGCGAAAGTTTATAAGGATGTGTATGTCTTTTACGCAAAAAGTACTGAACCGATTGCAATGAAATTTGGTACGTAGACAGCTGGACTACTAAAATAACATAAAGGCTACTTTTTATCCCGATATTCCTTCGGGATACGCTATAAAGTTTAGGTGAAACTCTTTGACGATCTTGTTAAGGGGATGGTACCATACCCCCAGAGAAGATCGCCGTGAAATAGTAGCATGCTACTGTCTTTCTTTTCCCAGTCCATTCCCTTATTTCGATCGTCTGTTCTTTTCCCTTACCTTTTTAAGCGGACAGCGCAATCGTTTGTTCATGGTAATTCATCGTTTACCATCGGGCGAACCACCAGCTCAATTGTTCACTATGACTTAAAAAAAGGTCCATGTGGAGAGAAAATACATGAGATATTTTGAATGAATAGAAAAATTCTCATCACGAGGCGGGATTTGAAACCGCGTCTTGGACAAACCGTACCAACGCCAAGCCTCTCGGCCACCCGAGATCCCGCCACAGTAATCGAATTTCTTCTACTCTTTCGGTTTTTGTGCCTAAGGAACACCCCACGCCATGTATTCGAGAAAACACATACCACTGAGATATGGTGATGCCGAGGCTGATCAAAATCAACTCAATTACCTTTCTAAATGTTTTGGGACATAATAATTCACGTCGAGGTGGAAAATTTTAGCAGAATCAGGCTCATTATAATGTTGTAATGATACGCATTTTTCGTCACCTTGGAGTGAATGGCGTAGGCGTGTATAATGGAAAAATACGTTACAAAATAATCATTTATAGACTTGTCGCATGAAAAAGTTAGTTTTTAAATATCTACCACTAACAGACGTGTCTATTTTATGACGTCACTGCATTTATATCTAACGGATGTAAATTTTGTGATTATTGATTTGCTGAAAGTGGATTTGTTTAATTAAATTTAAGCTCGTTTTGGTTTCTAAAGAAAATGAACGCAACAATTTATTGAATTCAAATATATTAAATATACATTTGAGTGCTTTTTCCGGCGTAATAAATATTTATTATCTCACCCTTAATTTATCACAGTGTTCATCTAATAACGGAAAAACTCTTCATAAAACAAGGGTCTGAGGCTCGGTTTTCACGAAACGTACTCCTGAATAATTATATATACTGTTTTTAGAACTTTGTTTGGGTTATGAACAAAGATAATAAATATAGACATTGAAGGCAATAATATGTAAAGGAAAAATAAAAGTCCTGTATTCTTCTGCTAAAGCTGGTGTATTCTTGCCAAACTGAGAGAAATTGAGGGAGAGGGTTTAGTGTAGGAAAAATGGCTATAGGTGTTAATAATAATCATAGCATGAGATTTTTAAAAAAATAGAAAAAAATCGACCGTGATTCAAACTCGCGTTGTTCGCCTCTACGCCACATTGAAACATCGCATAGTCCATCCATGCTTCTGCAGAAACATATATAGGCTGATGATGATAAAAGAAAATGAATATAATCAATATAATCTATTCTCATCATAGATTTTCGATCTCTATGCAAATCGTCTCAGTTGACTACCAAATACAAAAAAGAACTGTACTTTTATAAATGTCCAAAGTACTCACCGAGGAAAATAGTAGTCCTTCACCTGCGTTTTAATTGCTATTTAGTTTTCATACATTTTAATATCCAAAAGAACGTCAAAACGAGGTAACGAATATTAGATTGATTTAAAAATAATCTTTTCTGTAGGCTTAAGTAGGTGCTAATAGATACCCCACAGGCCTCAGATTAACAAACCCAAGTGTACCGCGTTTTGACCCTTCCGTGAGGAAAATGCTAATTCTACCTGAAACCAGCAAAATTAAATAAACTCCACTGCTTGAATACGTTCTCATTTTACGTAATGTTTCGTTTGTGGTTTCCATATTTAGGTCTATGAAATGATTATCCGCACTATTTGAGAGGGAATGTGTGTCTTTATTTGTATACAACTTAAATGTGTCGTTTGCTTTATTTATTTACGTATTTAAAACAGATATAATAGACACTTATATATATAATAGATATTATATACTTATATGCGTTTATATAGTTTTCCCACACAATTTTTAATAATAATAAAATAATAAAACATTTATTGTCAACAGCACAAAAACTCACAACATTAAAAGATACATATAAAAAACCAACGATATTTATCCGTTGACAAGAGGGGCCAATTTATGATAAAATACTTATTCGCTTAATTAATCGAATGACGAATGAACGTATAACGTGGCATATCTATAACTGTATGTGACATACAACATAGTATTTGGTTTTGAAACTACAAGCTATCAAAGTCTGGTTAAAACATGTTTTAATTATAAATATTTCCTAGCATTCATACAGCACGATTAAAGACTTAAAGAGTACAATAAAGTCTCATATATTATCAGTAATGATATACAAACATACAAAAAACTATATAATCTTACATTAGCATTATTACTTCCACAATAATTAAATACAGTTAGTCTAGCGGTAGTTATAACCTTGAATCCACCGCATTGCAGAGTGTTTGATTTCTACGCAGAGTTCTACGTTTTTTTATTAACCCTTCCACACGATGTAATATGATGATTTTTTTAGAGGGTATGTGAAACAGATGTATCTTTGTTGTTGTTCCCTGCCAGTTATGACAACCTAGTGTAACTTTAATACATTAAATTATACAATAATGAATACGGTTATTGAATTAACTTGAACCAGTGTTGGTAAACTGTGAAGGTAGTTTAAAAACTTATATCGGAGGTAGAAGTAAATTATTTATAAATCGATGCCGCTTCACAACGAGTAGAGTCTTCAATCTGTCTTCAGCCGTTATTATGTCCGAACGTATATATGGTGTAATATAATAAGTTAAAAGTGAAAAGAGTTTTTTTTTCTCACTAAAACTGCCATTACTGGATTCCGGAAGGGTGTACATATTTATACTAGTAAGTAAATATTGCACTAATTCCTGTATTTTTTTGTAATTAATGGTACAGTTAATGAAATTCAAAAAGACGATACGGAAATTTTTGTCAATTATTATAACAGTGACAAAATTTTGTTAATAAATAAATTATTCTAAGATTCGAGCGATAAATCGTTTAATTGGTTGCATTGCAACATTCACCTTACCTCACAAAGGTATAGAAATCCTTTATTTAACAACACAAAAACATCGTAACATACTAGCTTGATTATAAATGCATGAAATTAAAATCATTTATATCCTACTAGCGGTACGCCCCGGCTTCGCTCGTGATACATATATATAGCCTATGGCTTTCTTTAATAAATGGGCTATCTAACACTGAAAGATTTTTTCAAATCGGAATAGTAGTTCCTAAGATTATTGCGTTCATACAAACAAACACCAGCATCCAGCGTTACAATATTAGTATACATATAAGATCATTCGAATATACACCTCTAAACAGGCGAAAGGACAAACACGAGGATGCGGTAATTAAAAATTAAATATGTATACACAGGAACGAATCGGATGGTAATTGACTTCAAGTGTGGCTGGGTTTGTTGACAGACTCGATACAGACGGACAGATAACGTTGTCTTCGTCTGTTTGGAGTTTCATCTTGTATGTGTTAGTCATTCGTGATGATCGGATGCTGATTTACTCATTACTGATAATAAATGTCGATGTCGATGAAACATAATCGTAAATTTATAGTTCGTAAAAAAAATAAGTGAAAATAAATAAGATTTTCTTTCAGTTCGTTCCCGAACAATCACGCCATTGGGGCCTTAAAGAAAAGAGCGTATATGTCACTAAAAGGCCGAAAAGCACCTGTAACACCTCTAGCGTTACAAGTGTTAATGGGCGGTGGTGACCACTTAACATCAGATGTGCCATTTGCTTGCTCTGTCATAAAAAAAAAGTTAAGAGGTGTCAAGGAACACCCGGATGGAACGTTCCTTTCATTTCTATGAGAGAGAGATAGAGACAGACAGAGAAACATGCACACGTCGCACAGCTTACAATAGCTTACTATAGCAAAAAGTGTCGTTACAACTGTCCATGAGAATTCTTCCGTCTAGCCCCCCTTCAAAACACGCAATAAGAAACTTCGTTCCAAACCGTTTATATAATAACTCTGGCCATCTTGCTATCATGTATTAAGAGAGTCAACGGTTATACAATCGTTTAATCATGTAAAGAGCAACTTGGCTAAATGAAATAACATTAAGAAAACAATAGCTAAATACCCTTTAGAAATTTTTAATGTAGGTAAAGAAGAACTCGCACTAGATTGAATACAAATCCTAACCATTTTTAGACAGTTATGCCGCTTATAAACAAAATTTAATTTATCTTGTATATACTAGTTTAGGTATTTCTTTGTATGTAGTAGCGAGTATCCGAGCTGATGGTTCGCCTGATAGTAAGTTATAACCAGCCATGAACATTTGCAGAAAGCGATTCCCGCCTTCAAGGGGTAAGGAATGATAGGAGGTTAGAACCGAATTAAAGTAAAGGAAAGATGAAGAAATGGCATCGCTTTAGCAATATATCTAATATTATATTATTAAGGCTCATTACTATATTTCTTCCAACCTCGTTCCTTCTAACTGCAGTTACAAAAACGCAAAACTATCTCGTTACTCTTCTTGGCCACAGACACTGTTACAAACAATATAGCGTTGCACCTCATAATAAAGTCAAGGTTCAAAACTTCTCAGTAGCACAGCGTTCACCAAAACATCTGCTTTGTTCGAAATTCCCGCTTCCCAGACCGGAGTTCCTGCAGGTGCGAACTTTGAACTACGCCAATAAGTTATGGGAAATCACCATCTGCGTTGTAATTATCTAAAACAATTTTCGTATCCTCTACTTCATATTCTTAGCGCACATTAGTTTGCTAACAGGCTGCTTATGATATTTACTTTCAAATCTATATATATAAAAGAAAGTCGTGTTAGTTACATTATTTATAACTGAAGAATGGCTAAACCGATTAGGTTGAAATTTGGTACAGAGATAGTTTTACACCCGAGAAAGGACATAGGATAGTTTTTATCCCGGAAATCTAACGGGAACGGGAACTTTGTCGGTAACCCCCCGAGTCTATCTTATCCGTGACTACGCGAGCAAACCCGCGGGCGGAATGCTAGTAACAACATAAAATTTCATCCAACTCGGTTTGGTGGTTTAGGTGTGAACAAGAGACAGACATAATTACATTCGCATTTATGATATTAGCAGATATCAATGTATATCGTTTCGTTTTAATTAGCATTGATATCTATATCTCATCGTACCTTTAAGGAGACTAATTTTGACATTTGATAGTAGGTATAACACATTATTGCGCTTGAAAGCGACTTTAAACAAAAACATTGTTTGTCACCTCAAAAGTTTCAATTGAGCTAGGCGATTTTGAATCTTTTTTATTCGAAAGAAGGAGCCTCCCAGGTTATCCTGTTTAGTCTAGTTCTGACAATTTAAACATCAAGTTTATTGCTAAAAATAATGTTGGCCAATTTTGATATTAGTTTCGGCAAAGGTCTTTTTCTATTTTATTAGATAGAATCTAGAAATATAAAGAAAAGTAAAAATGATTGTGTTTCTTTGTATTTGGCGTAATATACAATACCTTTAATCAGTTGCTGATAATTGGTCACCAGTTCCTGCAATAAGAAAACGTATTTATCATATCATTAATAAGGCATCAATTTGTGTGAAAGAAATGAGAAAGAGTGGAAATATTGCCACTAATTGTCATAATGATGTTCATCTAAGGACGAAACTTTCAAATACTTATTAGCTGTCAGCCAAATCTTCACCATTATATTATTAAAGTAGACGATCGTCCCGGCTTCGCCCGGATATCGAGATCCCTGTTTTATCCTAACGGAGCATTTAATAGGGATTAAAATTATCCCCTATCACCCAAGTCAGCACATACCTTGTCTGTATACACAATTTCATCAAAATCCGTTCAGTAGTTTTAACGTGATTGGCGGTTAATATCAGTGTGATTATTCTGGCTGGTCAGCTTAGAGACAAGGAGTCCAGCAAGCTTTGGCATGGGCCAGTTCGTACTGGAGAATGTGCCACAGAAGCGAGAAGTAGTAGCATGATACTGTGTTTAATTTGGTGATTGGGGGAGCCGGGGATCCTTTTCCTCTCCCGTCCCTGTCCATTCCTTTTAATCCTGCTTATTAACATATAAATTTTATAGATATCATCGTAATCTAGACACACAGTGATTAATATCCGTTCAACCGTTCTTCCGTTGTAAGTGTGTAAACAATACATTCTTTTACACTTTATTTAAGAGATTTTTTTTTTTATTTATGGGTTTAAGAGCTTGTTCTTTCATTTATTACATCAGTAACTTGCACAGCAAAATAGTAGAAAAAGAGCATTACGAAAATTGCTTCAACATCTGCGCAATATCGATTCCTAAAGGAATTTTTGAACCAACATTCTCGTGTAGTTTTCCAGAAATTGCATAATAATCATTTTAACTATGGTTGCAGGTTGTGTTTCGAGCATGATGAGTAAGTCACTTATAATGTCCATAAACATTTGGAGTGGCGTAAGGTCGACAATCGACCTTTTCCAAATGGATTGCCGACTTCAAATTGGACTAGAGGAATAAAGGAAAGGACCGGGAAGGGTAAGGAAAAGGATACGGGCCTCCGGCTCCGCCACTTACCGAACGGAACAGAGCAGTATGCTATTTCATGCCGGTCTTTTGTGCTGGTGTGTTACTTCCCCGGTGCGAGCTGGCCCAATTCGTGCCGAAATGTGCTCGACTACCACATACAAAGTTACTATTTATTTAATACACTTTCATGTAAATATTGGCTAATATCTCTATTCACGTCAAATTTCAATTTCTCAAATCTAATGCATCGAAATGGTATTTGGCTCCGGACCAAGTCTTGGAATATTAGAGTATAACCGACTTCAACAAAATATTCCTTTATTTTCTGTTTAAAATTGTATAGGTAAATGTCTTAACCATAATAAACAGTAACTTCATTTATTAAAAATTATTGTATCTACGGAGTAGACGTTTTACTTTGATGAAGATGGCTTTTATAGGAAGTTGTTAATTGATTAACTATTTACTAAAAAAACCCTACCAAAATCCATTGAGTAGTTTTAAAGATTTAAGTATAGATAGGGAAATAGCACTGACAGAGAAATCGGCTTTGTTTTATGCTATGTAGGCAATTTTTTTATGTCCACAATTTTTCCACTTAAACCATCCTATATCTTTTCTCAGGTTTCAAACTATCTCTGACCTTAAAATACATTCAAATCCGTTGAGTAATTTAGGCATGAAGAGAAAGACAGAAAAATAGAGCTATTTTCTCATATTTTACAGTATTCGCAGAGATTTTCATTACAAACAAAGTTACAAACCAATTGCTTCATAATATTAAAAGAGTCAAAGCTCTTGTATCAAACATAAAACAATCGAATTCCGGAACATTCCCAAAGGGTAAACAAAGATACTTCTAGGCTTAATGCAAAAAGAAACCGCGAAATACGAAACGAAACCGTGTGTTTTTTTAATTAAAGACTTCATTGATGTCACAAAGATCAAAGTGAGTTTGAAAGAATTGTATACACGAGCCCTTTTTGGCATTTTCAGGGCTTTATGTGCAGGGTATGCTACCTTTGTCTAGAGAAGCCAACCCGTCACTACATTCAGTTAGCTATTAGAGAATATGACTGACGTTTTTGTGTGTGTGTGTGTTAACATTAGCATGTGTATTTCTATGGTGATAATACATTTTTACTTTTTTTAACCGAACGCCGATATACAAAGATATAGACATAACATGTAAGGTAATATTATAAAATACAGATATTGAGTTCATCATGTAAGTCAATGTTTATAAGTTTAAACAGCAATAAAGGAATAAAATAATTATTTATATACATTTTTACTACTAGTGTTATAAAGAGGTTTTTTACTGATGGTAAGCGATCACCAACACCCATGAACATTTGCTGCATATGTGTTGCCCAATTTTAAAAGTAAAGGATACGGAAATTATTGACGACGGGTATAAGGGAATGTACCGGGAAGGGTGAGGAAAAGGATACGGGCCTCCGGCTTCCCCGCACCAGAAACATAAAAGTATGCTACTATTTCACCCCGGTTTCTGATAGATTGATTGATTTAAAGTAAAAGAAGTTTCATATGTGATAGAGGAAAAATAAAGAAGTTGAATAACCTCTATTAGTACAAATAAAAACACTCAAATTGGGGGAATTTTCGTTCATAAGATTTTAAAAGGAGCGTTAATTAAAATTCGATAAAACGAAATTTCACAAACAAAAGTATAACAAAGCAAATAATAATATAAAAAGCTTTTAGTACGATACAATTAAGCGTCTTTTATTCTCGCTTATAATTACTAGTTCAGACACGAGCCGGCTAATCGCAGAGTAAAACAAAATCCGCTGCATTTTGCCTGAGGTTTAATGATAAACTTGCTAGTGGATAACGAAAATGCTCTGAACTTTAATCTACTCTGTGTTATCTAATTAAGGTATACGTACAAATGTGAAATACGGTTTTATTTAAACTTGGAAATGTGGGATTTGATGTGAGACTCAATGGTTGAGATATATATGGGATACATAGATGGTGGTTATAATATATATACTAATTAATAAAGCTGAACGGTTTGTTTGTGTGTTTGATTTAATGCGATAATGTCAGGAACTACTGGTTCGAGTTGAAAAATTGTTTCAGTGTTAGATAGCCCATTTATTGAGGAAGGCTATAGGCTATATATGTACCACGGGCTAAGCCGGGGCGGACCGCTAGTGTTATATATGCAGAGTTGTCTATTTATAGAAAGGACTAGCTTTCCGCCCGCGGCTTCGCCCGCGTGGTATTCGGTTATATCGCTTTCATCTCCCTATTTCAACTCCTTATATAAATATAATCTATGTCTGTGAATGACATTGACATTTGTTACTCGCGTTTTTTAAAATGTTCAAAATTAAATGTACATTTTTCAATATTTCTGAAAGATTTTCTTAATATTTATTTCCGGAAGAACCTTCTCCTAATAATAACAAATACAACAAAAAAAGAATTAGTGAAATCGGTCCAGCCATTCACGCGTGATGCCGTGACCAAGGAAAACGGGTTTCATTTTTATATATATAGATTAGCTTTCCCCGCATCTTTACTTATTTGCCCTTCTATTTAAAATACATTCAGCGGTTTAAACAGACTGGCAGACCTTTAGATAGCCAGACATTAACACTCATAGCATTCTTAATAATAGATTAAAAGTCATATTACGTAAGCAATAGTAAAATATATTCACAAATTCAAATGAAACGATAAACAAAATATAGTATTAAACAAACCCCTAAGACTATATATTTTAAGCTTTGTTCTAACCCAACGCTAATTGTAACACAATGCATGAAAATACGGGTTTCCTGCCGCAACCATTTAAACACGCTATAGGGCTGTCACATGCGTTAAAAATTATTAAATTTAATTTGCAAAATCGCATTGAAACTGTCAAGTAAAACGAAAAAACTAGCAAATCCATAAATCAAGAGTTTGAAGAGATGAGTCATCTGCCAAGCTGCACTTGGCCGCACTTGGCCGCACTTTGTGGGGTAGATTACGACCTGAATTATTTTATTAAATGAATAAATGAAATGAAATAAATTCTTATAGGAAGACTGTAGTGGCCTACAGAGGATATATATATGGGCTGATGATTTGGTGATGAGTAATGATGAGTAAACGATATGCGTATACACTATAACACTTTTTATGTTTATTTTCAGGTCAACATAGATATTTTCCGTTAAATTTCTATTTAAGTCTACGTTTTATTCTAGCATAATAAAATAAATATTTATCTGTTTAGATAATTAAAAATTTCTCTCATTAATTCATAATTGAACCGCGTCTCGTTATGAACTTATAACATCAAAGTTTATTGTAGGCTCAAGATAATTAACCGAGAAATTTATTACATTTCATTATTTTAAGAAGCTACCACCTGGCGAGAGAGAATTATCCGAGATTACTTATCCAACATGTAAATATATTTTTAACCGACGTCTCAAAAACAAAGGAGCTCCTGAGTTCGATTGACATAATTATCTTTGCGATTAAAAAGGATTTATTGTCATTTAATCTCATTTTTGAATTAAGAGTGGTAATTAAACCTCCCCTGGACTATCCAGAACACACCAAAACCATAATTATAAAAATCAGACCAGCCATTCTCGAGTTTTAGCGAGACTAACGAACAGCAATTGATTTTTATATATAAGAAGATTAAAGGTCTTGAAGGTCATACAAAAATCGTTGTTTGTGAACTTCCTCCACCTATTTCCCCCCAGTTGGTATTTGAGTATTTTTACGGATGTTTGGAGCGTTCGCTGACAGTGTCTTTTATCTTCTTCAAGACTTCACATTCTTGTTTTTTCGGTGCTGCTTGCTTGGTGTTGTCGCATGTTTTTTCGTCTCGGTGTATACAAGAACCTGTGCCAACTCTCACAGTAAAAACAACATATTACAACTCACTCATTATAATTCTGATACTTTTTAAATTACTATTACTATTTATTTTTATGTTACTTTGAAGAATAATATTTTATCGAGTATTAAAATCTAAGAAGCGACCATAACACAGTGCGACTGTCTGAGGAGTTTCCATCATTGTCATTTGATTTCCTCACCTTCAACACGAATCTATTTACGTCTCAATTCAAATATAGACTGTCAGGACGCGACGGGATACGTAATGGAAAAATCTATTGTTAGACAATCACGAATGAGAACAGAAATCGGGATTGTTCAAGACTGCTACCACTGAAATGATGGTAGCAGTCTTGAACAATCCCGATGACTATGTTTTCAATTCAATTTCGAGTTTGATTCGACCTAAATGTTACAGCACAAATAAGTCTAGTAATGTTTCAGATTGAACAGTATTATCAAATTATTTTTGAAGTGAAACTTCTTTAGAATCGTTGTGATTTCAAACCTGATGCAACGGAAAAACGACAGGTAAGAGACACAAATACAAAAATGTGTAGAATGAAGCCGGCAAAGAATGAGACAGAAATATACATACTTCGATTTACTGAAGTTTCACTTCTATCGTGTGTGAATCGCACACACACCTTTTTTTATGTCATAGCGGGTAGCTGGGCTGATGGTTCGCCTGATGGTAAGCGATCACCACCACCCATGAACATTCGCAGATTTAGTGGCTTTGCGAATGCGCTGCTTGCTTTTAAGGAGAAAGAGATAAGGATAGGATTGACAAATGCAAAAAAGGAATGGACTGGAAACGGTAAGGAAGGAGAAAATGGGCCCCTGGCTCTCCCACTCACTGTACAAAACATAGCAGTATGCTACTATTTCTTTTGTGTGGGTGTGTTACTTCCCTAGTTCGGGCTGATCCAATTCATGCGAAAGCGTGCTCGACTCCCACATAAATTTTGGATCGGAATTTATTTACTTTTGAACACAGCACAATCGTGCGCTCTTAGTTTTCAAGAGAACTAATTTAGTATTAAGTAAACTCGAACTCGATGCACCTGGATCTCGATACTGTCGGTAGTACGCTCTGTACTTCTGTACGTGAACAAGAACTGTCTATCAATCAAAAAATTGCTTTGCCGTTTGTACAGATTGAAAATTAAGCTCTGGTGTATAAATAGGGTTTATAGCAGTTTTTTTTAAACCGACTTCAACGAAGGGAACCTCCCCTCAATTGGATTCTATTGTTTTGTTCTGTTACCCCAGAACTTTGACGCGGTGAACCGATTTTGAAGAGCCATTTTTTTAAGCGGGTGCAAAAAATAAAATAAGTTATACTGTTAAGTTATACAACATTAAAGTTATGTACAATGCTTCACGCTTAAATAATCAAATATTTACAATTTATAAGTAAATATGTAAAATAGAATCCGACATGTTTACACATATTAAAAACAAGAAAAAAAAACTCTTAAATTACTGTTATTTATAAAAATTATGCAAATTTCATACAGCTAATAGTTTTTAGTTTGTATCTATTTGTTTACACATTTATTAATTTATTCCCTTCATTTAATAGAATTTACTATCTTAACAGGCTATTATCATAATTCGACAGAGTTCTTTAAAAAAAACACCCAAAACCTACCTCATGAAAAAAAAATCACAGCTTACCTACAATAATAGCAAATAATACATAAGGATACATTTGAAAACTCACTCAAAATACAAGAAAACACATGTAATTTATTGCGCAATTCGTTAAAGAACGCTGTGCACAAATCAAAGGGGTTTTGGATAATAATTTCTGTCTGTTGCCAACCCTATTTGAGCTGTGAAGATTGTAGTGTGAAAACTAGCGAATCGTCACTAATAGAGGACGTGTAGTGTAAAAAACCTACAGCAGATAAGCCTGTGTGTATATTCTATTATACAGGATGTTTATAAATGGTAAATGTCACATGTCTATGAGAAATTGAGGTTTTGTTTACAAATTTAGTTCTTGTGTTTCCTGATCAAAAGCATTCTATGGTCATGTACGTCTGTGATAATATTTTGTGAATTATTTTGTCTTTTATGTTTGTTTGTTACGATTCAACACAAAAATTAATGAGACCTCGTGAGGTAGCGCCTCGTGTCTTGGATAATGTTCATGGGTGAGATCGCTTACCATCAGCATATCGTCCCATATCTAATCTACAAAGTAGATTAGGATGACATACTATGGATATAACTGAAAGACACAAATATTGTTTAAACTTTTTTTTTATGTCTCAGTCGGCAATGGAGCTGGTGGGACGCCTGATGGTAGGCGCTACCACCGCCCATGAACATTTGTAGAGGCGTAAAGACGATTACAGACCTTACGCCCCTACAAATACATTGCCGACTTTAAATTGGGAAGGGATTAAGAAAGGATTGGCGAGAGGAATAAAGGAAAGGACTGGGAAGGGTAAGGAAAAGGATATAGACCTCCAACTTAATTAAAAACGAAAAATATGCCCGAGTTACATAATTATATCAAAATTTTCTACTTTCGTAATTATTTCTTACTAGGCATTATCCAGTTTCAATGCTTTAGGTGTTGAAACATCCTATATTGGCTCACCAGACATGTTTATTCGAAATCGCATTCAAATTATTGAATGAGATGAATATAAATGTATTGTGATTTAGCCTTTAAAGCATAACAGATAATCAATCATACATAATTTCATTTCAAAATATAAAGGACGCCAACACAATATATAAATGCTAATATGAAAACCTTTTTTATTACATTGGGACGAGGAAATCCCGGAGGACTAAGTGACTTATAAAACGATTAAAACATGGAATTCATTTTGCATTAAAATTGTTAATTACTGACGCTGCTGATTTGATAATTTTTATAAAACTCTGAGGTTCTCATTTGGTCAAACGCTTCATTTTAATTAAATTTTATTCTGCTATCATAAAATTTAAATCCATTAAAATTCAATCGCTTCGTGTTTTTTCATTATTTTATACTATTACATTGTACGTAGCTTAGAAAATAATTTCAGTGGTTTTCATTCAGGCTACATAAAAAGTAAATAGATCGAGAAATATATAAAAACGTTATTTTTGATGTTTTTTTTTTATGTCATAGTCCTGATGGTAAGCGATCACTACCGCCTATGAACATTTGCAGAATTCCTCTACAAACCAGAGTACCTCTTCAAATACGTTGCCCGCTCTCAAAGGGTAAGGAGTAAGGAATGGATTGACGACTGGAAAAAGGAATGGACTGGGAAGGGTAGGGAAAAGAAAACAGGCAATTACTAAGTTTTTGTTTTAAATGTGGGTTCACTATAACTATATACGTGAATAAAATTGAGTCTTTTACTACATAAGTATTGCAAAGACACCATTATTAATTTTTTAGCATATTTGTCTGTCTTTTTAATAGAGATAACTGTGGTTTGTGTCTATAGTCAATAATGTGTTTTATTACCATTATTTAATATTATTAGATAAGTTTGGAACAGATCTGATTATATTTCCCGGCTTTATTGGGTCATCTACTCTATCATAAAGGAGTTCATAGATTAACAAATTAAAATATATCATACGATTAACTCGTAATGTATCCTGCATATATTTAATATTATTTTGCGTCCTATCCTAGGAAGTTTCGCTTACAACGTTCACCTGCCAACCTTTAGTGGTTCAGAATATCACATTCAACCTAACTCCAGCTTATTAGAAAACAGTAAATTTCCTGAAGAACAAATTAATATTGCATCTCTTTCAACACCGAAGGTAAGAGAGAGACAGAATCGCGCCGGGACCGCTAACTATAACAGATGAAACATTCATTACTCTCGGTTTGTTGAGAAAATAGTTTAAGGGAACGAAGTTTCATTTGCAGTGGGAACAGCGTGATGAACTTATTGAGAGAAAAGTTTCCAATGTATAGAGGCAAAGAGAATAGCCCATTATATTGATAACGTTAGGAAGTTTCTGAAGCACTAGAATAGATGTCATGTTCTGAATATTTATTTGGATCTGTAGTGGTGACTCCAGCTCTATATTTGTTGCCTTAATTCAGATATATAAAACTCCATGAAATGCTATTGAAAGAAACTAAAAAATTTATTCTAATGTAAGAATCGACACGCTTTATCACGAATAGACCAGCTCGCACCGGCGAAGGTACCACACCCCATAGAAATAGCAGCATACTACTGTGTTTCCTTCGATAAGTGGGGGGCTGGAGGCCCATATCCTGTCTCTTGCACTACCTAGTTTCTTTTTTTTCCCCTGATCAATTCTTTTACTTATCCCACACCTTTAAATGAATGCAATTTATTTACAGAGACGATAGTAAGACATTTGCAAATGCCCTATCGCCTCTGTAAATGTTCACGGGTAGTGGCCGCGATTACCATCAGGCTATCCACCAGCTCTTTTGCCGGCTATAACAGAAAAAATCTTTCTCGACTTCAAAGTATGATAGAAGGCTCGGAATAGTTGACGTTGTATCAAGAAACAAGAAGCTAGCGGTCGAACAGAGTTCAAGAAAAAAATGCTAAACAATTAGTACAAACATACCTTAATCGCCTCTTTAAATAAATAGCCTTGCTATAAACCATTCTCAACCAAACGCGCCTCAATTTGTGCCTGCCTCCACGCAAACAATTACAGCCCTAATTGGGTGTTTATTTTTCCTCTTGTAACACAAAAATCGGCAATAACACGATATTGAAATATCCATATATATAGGCCCGTTTCCTTTTCCTCACCCGTCCCAGACCATTCCTTTTTTCCAGTCGTTAATCCATTCCTTTTTCCTTACTCCAAAACAGCGGGCAGCGCATTCGCAGAGGCCCTACCTTTGCGAATGTTCATGGGCGGTGGTGATCGCTTACCATCAGGCGAACCACCAGCACAGTTGCCCGCTATGACATAAAAGAAACAAAAAAAAAAAAGTTTGTCCCTGAAGTCCAAGAAAAAAAAGACAAGAAGAAAACAAAAGTCAAAGGAAAGGAACAGACAGATCCGAGACTTTCCTGTATAGTTCTTTTCTTTCTTGGATCTGAAATTATAGCCGTAATAAATTTCATCCAAATCGATTAAGTGGTTCAAGCAGGGAGAAGAGATAGACAGACAGAGTTACTTTCGCATTTATTATATAAGGGTGTACAGTGTACTACACTTGTAAATCATTGAAAATGTATGGGATTTCAACAGCTGAGGTTTCGAATCGACCCTCGTTAGCAAGTGTCATGTACAAAACCCTCCAATAGTTAATTTATCATGTATTGTTTGCTGCCAATATACTAGCAGCATTCTTGATGCCATTAGTGTAAATAGAAATTATTTATTTTGAAATCGAGCGTGATTGGGGGCCTTTGTGACAGACAGCTTTTAAATGACACCTACAAATACTTCACAAGGTCATATCGTACTGGGAAACTGAAAAATGTTATGCTGTTTGGTGCAATCATATATGACCTTTATATCGTATTAAGAAACTGAAAAATATAACTGTTTGGTTCAAAAGTCGCATGCACTTATTTAGCATACAAGGTTTAAGCAAAGTACTAAAAATATATAATAGTTAAGAATTATAATTAGTGATTAACCTGTATCGCAATGTGAACTAATTATACTAATTTATATTGGATTGAGATATGATCACAACAATTATGTAATTACTAATATGCTCTATGTGATTTTAATCTGTAGTTTGCATTTAATTTAAATAAATAACTCGAGTTAGAAGAGAGAGAGAGAGAGAGAGAGAGAGAGAGAGTAAGAAGAGAAGTGATGCGCTTACGTGTTACAAATATTACACAATTTTTGTGGAGATATAATATAAGAAGTTTAAGAGAGAAGCTTTTCAACTTACAATAAAAACCATTAATGAATCAAAAATGAATATAATAAGAACGAAAATTATACATTTAATATAACTTATTACTAAATCTACAAAAACGGCACTAACAACCCTGGAGGATATCTCCCCTCAGGGTTGTCAGTGCCACTAGATTCAAAAATGGGACCAACCCCAGATATGTACCACTATAGGTACCACCCCAGATTCTAAAATGGAACCAATCCCAGATATATACATCTATAGGTACCACCCCAGATTCTAAAGTGGGATAAATCCCAGATATATACAACTATAGGTACCACCCCGGATTCTAAAATGGGACCAGCCCCAGATATATACCACTACAACCATTTGAATCAGTCGAATCGAGATTTTATTTTATTTTATTTATTATTAAGGACAACTTACAAAACAGACACCATTACAAGATGATACATATAAAAGATACAAATAGATAGCCGAGTGTTGTTTTAATTACAAATTGCCACGGCTTGTTAACGGACAATAAAAAATATACAAATTATTACAAAATTAGTCTAAACAATAAACGTTAATACAATTAAAATTAAAACTACAATTAAAAACCACTTATTAACTGTGTAAATAAAGTAAATAACTATGTAAATGTAGTGTATGTAGTGTAAATCAATAAAAATTAATAGTAAACACACAAACTTGAACGAGACCAATAATGTATGATCCTTGGCTTTCATGAAATTTGTTACACACTCTATAAATAGAGACTAATCACTCTTACAGACTAGCTGCGCCCCGCGGTTTCACCCGCGTAAGTTCGCATCCCGCATATCGGGATAAAAAGTTGCCAGTTGTCCAGCTGTCTGCGTACCAAATTTTATCAGTAGTTTTTGCGTGAAAGAGTAACAAACACACACACACAAACTTTCGCATTTATAATAATAGTAGGATTTTCATGTTCATTTTTTAAACGAAATATACAAAATACATAATGTTTATTCAAATACAAAACTTATTTAGCGAGCCAATGGTGTGTGAACACACCCTCAACCACTTAAAGATCCTGACTCAGCTGTTTTCAAAGAGACCTTCTGTAATTTTTTACAGGATAAATAAGTAAATGTAATTGAGTGAATATATTTTTTAACTAGCTGACGCATCCGGAATCATTCTTATGAAAAGAAAGTGCAAAATTATACTTTATTTTTTAGAAATTAGAACTGCGCTATTGATAGTAACGTTTTCTATCTGAATGTCTGAGTCCCACCATAACCATTGACACAGACGTTAGCTGGATGGCATAAACCCTCAAAAAGATATTTATTTGTATGTTGTTTAAATGTGTGTGTATTCCATTTTCAAATTCATAGAAGTACATAAAGTGTGTTTACAATTAAATATTGTTACTAATGGCCTAAATTTATAATAAAATTTAATTTCGAACACTTTCATATATATCAATCAAAGCATGTTGACATTAAGGTCAAATCTACAGCAGATCATACCCGCTCTAGGATATTGATAGGTCCCTTAAACTTGGCAATGAACATCACAGCATAATAGACTGTTTATTTAACACACCGCCGTACAGACAGACTCGCTTACCGCCTAGCGCATTATAGCATGTAGCTTTCTCCCCTGAATGTTCCAATCAAAGTTTTTCCCCCCATCTCTTCCAGTGAGAGGAAAAAGGCGCCATCAAAATCTGTTGCGTAGTTATTAAGATTTAACTATACATAGGGTCATAGAGACAAACATAGAAAGCGGCTTTGTTTTATACTACATAGTGATAACGCAGATTTGTTGAATGATAAAGTCATAGATATAGAGTGAAAACATTGAATTTTAATATTAATCGTGGTAATTATTAAAATATAGTATATAAAAAACTCCTTTCTGAAGTATTGATTATTAAAAAAAAATTTTCAAACGTTTCCGCGCTTATAAAACAATTCTTAACAAAACAAACTTTTCAAAGATAAAAATTCCAATATGATAGAAAGTAGTATATTTAACTTGATTATTGATAATCGCTTTAAGGAAACCTTATTATATGCATCGCGTATTCAGTATTTACTTCAAGGCTCATTCAGTAAGTACTTCTAAACATCATTCTATACGCATGTGCAAGGAAACCGTATTTCTTACTATAATTACTTATTTGTGGATACATGTAAACAAAAACTAAATTATCCTATCCTCCTACTCATATTATAAATGGGAAAGATTGTAAGGATGTGTGTGTGTTTGTTGCTCTTTCACGCAAAAACTACATAACCGATTGCAATGAAATTTGGTACGTAGATAGCTGGACAACTGGAGTAACATACAGGTAACTTTTTATCCCGATATTCTTACGGGATACGGAATACGCGGCTGAAACCGCGGGGCGCAGCTAGTAAATCACAAATGATAGATTTAACCGAATTATCTGACTTGGTCTTAAAGAAAGCATGCGTAAGAAAATTATTTAATCGACACGCTCCTAATCATGTAGTGTCACCCAAACTTGATAAGTGTACTAATGTATCAAAAGAAAGAAAAAAAGGAACAAATAAACATTAATTTATTCGGTTCGACAAAATTATTTATTATTTTTTTGCCTCATTTCTAATATGTAAAAGTGATACCAAAAATATTACTAAAATATTAAATATGATTTTAGTGTCTGAAGCGACGGTGACGACACCCCTCATTTCAGAGATAGGTTAGTAGACCTGTACACAGAAGGCTGATCACCTACTTGTCCCTAAAGTAAATCGATCAGTGAAACGGATGTACATCATCTGCCCCGTACCCCGCTAGGGGACACGGCACTTCACTTTTTTCTAGTAGACCTGTACCAATATGGTATTCCATAATATCCAAGTACACGCATAAATTCTAGATAAAAACAACCGAGGTTTTCGTAGAGCAAGATATAAATCCAGCCGTTGGCATCGGATGTAATACAAAAACAGTGATGCACAAAATACGTAACGTACTCCATATCTAAGGGAGTCGTGAGTTAAAATAAAACAATTCCGCCACACTCATGCAAATAGTGTAGCATTCAAGAATTTAAAATGCATTATATTTTATCAGACGCTGGCTCGCGTCCAGAAAGTAATATTTTTTAACTCCAACTTCTCCCCAAGGGAGCAACCCGTTTCATATTTTATTTCGTGTTTCCGTTCGTG
Source organism: Zerene cesonia (assembly GCF_012273895.1). Classification (NCBI taxonomy): domain Eukaryota; kingdom Metazoa; phylum Arthropoda; class Insecta; order Lepidoptera; family Pieridae; genus Zerene; species Zerene cesonia. The sequence goes on along the minus strand of NC_052128.1, from coordinate 5,591,939 downwards.
TGTTTATTGATATTATGATGACGGGGACGGTTCTTATTTCGTTGTTCGTATTGTGTTTGTTATTTGGATCTATTTTTTAGGTTTTCTGTGGTTTTAAACATTATTTATACGTATAATTTACACTCAAATACAAGACACAAAAAGTAAATTAAAAAATGGCAAAAAGGAAAGTAAACTAAAGTAGAGTAAAGTTGAATATTATAGTATCCTAGAACGATGTTGGTTAAATGATTAGAACCTGGGATTTAATTGAAAAGTCATCAAAAACTGGATTATTTAATTTATGTGCACATTATCCACGTCACCACTACTCGAAACGGAGACGGAAGAGGAATCATTTAATTTGATTCCGCCATCCCCATTCTTCCATCGGTCGTCGAGGCGCACAGACCCTAGGCACCGCTTTATGGTGGATGTTCCATGTACCCGGACTAAGCGGTTCGACTCTACATTCTTCATTCGAACCGCAAGGGACTGGAACATGCTTCCTGAGTCTGTGTTCCCTGACGAGTACAATCTGGGGATCTTCAAAAGTCGAGTGAACAGGTACCTCCTAGGGAAGCGCGCTCCATCTTAGACTACATCTACGCTTACCAGCAGGCGAGATGGTAGTCAAGCGCTTCCCTATCCCACAATAAAAAAAAAAAAAAAAAAAAAAATCATGTGGACATCGTTATGACGATTCAAAAGTGCTTCTATAAGAAGTCTAGTTGAATGAATAAATGTTTGAGTTTGAGTTTAAGTTTGACACCACCATGTCTAATAATCGTAAGTTCGGCAACATGTGACATCTGCCAACCCACACTTGGCACTAAAATAGGGAAGTATTCCACTTTTAGTTTTTTATTAGCAAACTCCGCGAAATAACTATCTACACAAAGTCAGAATTATTATACTCTTTTTGGTATTCTGTAGCAAAAATAAGTAAATTTCAAATAATTATTTCAACATGAACGAGTATTCAGTTAAACAAAGAAATATTTTAAAATACGTAAGAGAAATCACTGACCGCAAATGATAGGTACGATATTAATAAATTCCACGGTAAGTATTAAAGAAATGTACTTATTTGCTTTTTCCTTCGCACATTTTATATATTATTGGATAATAAATAACAAGTACAAAGTGATGTTAAAATAAAATAAGAAAGATATAAATATTACTCGTTTACTATAATTAACAAACACGATCAGTAATAATTAGTGTTAGAAGTATATGCTGTTTGAAAAATTAGTTTGATCGGTTGATAACAAATCACAGCCAGTCACAAAGACTACAAAGTGAGGGTTGTTGTGTCGAACATTGAATAAACAACGTACGAACACCAGGGCACAATCGAAAGACGATGTTTTATAGAATTTGACAAGAAATGTGAGAGTTATGTGCCAATTACGCATACAAATAATATTAAACCAAAAGTAGTATCTAATACTTGAAATCTGAGCTCGGTGCGCTAGAAACAAACGTAAAACAACAATAAATCATTGCATGGCATGAAGTTAAGATACATAACTTCATTACTATTTGGAAACTTCAATTTACACTATGGGCATATTTCTACACATATACACACATAGATAAAAAAATGCATGTGTGTGCAATATAATTTTACTTGAAATATAAAACACACAAGTTGCATACATGATCCAATGTAGTTTAGCCGAGGCTATTTGACCTAGCCTCGCGTTCAGTAAAATATGAAAAATCGTAGCCTGCTCGACCCGCGAAATAAAATTCCTATATTTCAATAACGTCATGTTTTAAAGATCGTTATATTTTACGAGTGACCCAACCGTTTTGGGAGTTATTGACGAACGTACGTGTATTAATTCAATTCCATTTACACTTATATATTTATTTGGTATAGCCCGTGGTTTAACTCGCAACGTACCCAAGTAAAAAATAGCCTATGTGGTGAGCAATATAATCTATCTCTCTACAAAATTTCATGCATATAAAATAAGCTGTTTCTGCGTGAAAGAGCAACAAAAATTCATACATCCATCAATCTATCCGTACTTAGGATTAGGATTGCTCAAACGAAGCAATTTTAAATATCTTCCTTTGAGAGTTAATTGCAAACATGGAACCCTTTCCCATATACTTTAAGGTAATGTTTTTATATTTAGTTAAAAGTATTTAAGTCAAATATTTAATAAACTATAAACGTTTCTTTCTTTTCCAAAAAAAAAAGATTGAAACGTTTATATAAATACTAGTTGCGCCCCGCGGTTTCACCCGCGTAATTCCGTATCCCGTAGGAATATCGGGATAAAAATTTACCTATATGTTATTCCATTTGTCCAGCGGTCTACGTACTAAATTTCATGGCAATCGGTTCAGTAGTTTTTGCGTGAAAGAAAAGTGTAACAAACACACACACATCCTTACAAACTTTCGCATTTACAATATTAGTAGGAAGGATTATACTAGAAAAATCACGTGAATAATCCACTAGCATTCCCTACGCAGCATCGCTCCTGTAATCAAAGGAAAAAATAAACAGTCCGTGGTTTTTACAGCACAATTCCCGTTTCTGTGGGATTTCTGAGGAAAAAACTATCTTATGTCCAATCTCGAATAGTAGTAGATTTGTGGCGAAGCATGATCGACTCCCACATAAATTGTACGAATAATGAAAATCTAAAACAAAATTAAGGTTCATTTTAATGACACCACCAGCATATTACCATCATTTAGGATTTACCATAAGAACACTGCTAGCACTCAGATTAAGAACTGAACTAAATAGGTTAAAGATGCAGTTTACTAACTTAATCGCTAAGCTCAGTATAATGTACACAAATACAGTCAACTTACCTGACTTAATGCAAATTGTGCTCGGTTCCTTTGTTAAATTAATGCAAAGTAATTCGAAACATGCATTCCCATCGTGTTTTAGAGGGAAATATAAAATAATTACTATTATATTATAGTCATATATGTTAGACATGTATTTATATATTTCATAATTATATATCTATTAAGGATCATTACGGATAGTTAGTATCACAGTAGCTTTACAATGATACTAGCTTTCTAACCGCGGTTTTGCCCGCCTGATAACTTATAATAATAGACAGGACGAGAATTTTTCCGTTTAGTTCCTGCTCTGTGGGATTTCCATCTTATACTTTTTCTCAGGTCACAAACTATATCCGCACCAAATCTTTTAATAGATTTAGGCGTGAAGAAGAGAAATATATATAGACAGATAGACATGAAGATAAACAGCCAGATAGACAGATACTCGTGTACAGAATTACTTGGGCATTTCAAAAATTTAAATAAAAACAGTTTAATCTACTATAAAGTATATATATTTTAAATAGCCCATATAATTCAGTATATAGAGTTCTAGCCGTTAAAGTATTAATAATTTATCTTTTCCATTGTACAGACACAAATAACAAACCATGTGATAATTCACGCCTTTGTTTATAAAATCGTAGAATAATAACTGCATAATATATTATATAAAATAGCCAGTACAATACTAAAGCAATTAAAGTGACGTTAAAACGATACAATACTTACCTATTTGTATAAAACAGTTCGTTCTACATTTAATATAGCTATTATATTAAAAAGTTTTCAACTAAGGCTACTATTATGGCATAAACGAATTATTAAATAGACACGATACAATCAAAGGGTTTAAAGCTAGTAATTAAAGAGCGTATCTCTGTATCATAACTCTTTAATGACGTCATTCTCAAACATCTTTCGAGTTCAGGCCAAAAGAACAAGGTGTATACAAAGAAAATTCTCTCGGAAATCAAGTTCTCCCGTCAAAATTCTCTTGTGCGAATTGAGAGCACCTCAAAACTAGGACTTTCAAATTAATTTCAACGCCTACAGTGTGTTCGGTGACATTGTTAACAATCAATTGTGACTTGGCATTTGCAGTCACCTTGTACGACGTAATATCAGACTAACGAAAATTTTTCATACTATTATAATTCCATAGTATAATATAATAAATATACTGCCATTCTTATGCTATGGGCATATTTGCTATATTTACACGCGAATGTACATGGTCATGAACAGAACACTATGGCATATAAATATATTTTTTATTTAAATTGATTATGTTGACCAATAAATACAACAATACAATAAACATAAAGCGTTAAATTATCAAGTTGTTTAAGGTAAATCCAATATTCTAATAACAAAAAGTGGCACCAATCAAATCAACGTTTTTATCATATTATCCAACACAAGATACAGTATAATTACACGAGACGGCGGCACAAAGTTGGATGCGATCGTTTTGTCTTCATTAACAACTTTCCGGCACCCGAATTGTCAATCACGATTAATGAAACACTCAAACAATTTAAAACTGTCTAAGTATTTATGTACACACTACATAGTATAAGACAAAGTCGTTTTCTCTGTCCCGATGTCGATCTTTTTAAAGATGGGGCTTAATTAATAGAAAGATTAAAGGGGAGGTTTATATGTATAAAGACATCTATTAAACTACTCTGAATTTACGCGTGCGAAGCCGCGAGCTAGAGTAGCTGTTATTATGTATTAGGTTCGGTTAGCTACACACAATTCATTCATTCATTCATTCATTCGTTCATTCATTCACAATTCAAGTATCAGAACGATACTACTAGTACAATAACGCGTCCTTACAAAAAAAAAATTATAATAAACTAGCTGTGCCCCGCGGTTTCACCCGCGTAAGTCCGTATCCCGTAGGAATATCGGAATAAAAAGTTGCCTATATGTTATTCCAGTTATCCAGCTGTCTACGTACCAAATTTCATTGCAATTGGTTCAGTAGTTTTTACGTGAAAGAGTAACAAACATCCATACATCCATACTTACAAACTTTCGCATTTATAATATTAATAGGATAAATTAAGCTATAATAAAAAGCAGTGATGGCTCAGTGGTGAGAACTTCGGACTTCAAAATCGATAAGTCGGGGTTCGAGACCGGGCGAGCGTGCAGGAAATAAATTGATTTTTCAATTTATCTGCGCATGTAGATAACATCACCATAGATGAAAAACAAATATTCAAATTGAGAACCTTATTTGTTATTAGAAACATCAGTTAAAGAAAACATGAATCGTCTACTATGAGTTTTAAAGTGTGGTATTAAACGGTATTATTTCCAAAGCATCTAATCCATGTAAAATTGGAATTATCCCATCCAATTGCAATAAGGACGTACAAATGCGATTGTTTTCTCACTCTCAAACTATTAGATCTCACATAACAATTCCACTAGCATTATTAGATGGCTATGAACGACCCTAATCTCTGTCAAGTGTGGACAGACCCCTCTACGCCTATTGCATTTACAAATTGTTTTTGGGAAGGAAAATTGTGTTTCGCCATATATAGAAATGCCTGTATCATGTACATACTATATAACTAACTCAAACTCAAACTCAAACATTTACACGCGCGCTTAGTAACACAAAGGTTATGCTAAAAGTAAGGAAAGCATTAAATAGCATAGACAAACAATAAGGAACTCAAATGTTTCCAGTTTGAAGCTTTAGTTTCAATAATCAAATTATGTATTGAGGCTTATACTTCAATATTATTGACTGGTTTCAGTGTTATGCTGACCATCATCTGGCATCCGAAACGTATGATTGTGTACGAAACAAATAGAAGAGGTTAAATGGGTATTATATCTCTGTGGCTCTAAGGCTCTAAGTGGTGGCTCAGTGGTGAGAACCTCGGACTTCAAAATCGATAAGTCGGGGTTCGAGACCGGGCGAGCGTGCAGGACATAAATTGATTTTTCAATTTATCTGCGCATGTGGATAACATCACCACTGCTTAAACGGTGAAGGAAAACATCGTGATGAAACCGGCATGTCCAAGAATTAAAAGTTCGACGACATGTGACATCTGCCAACCCGCACTTTGCCAGCGTGGTGGATTATGGCCTGAGCCCTCATAGGAGGCCTGTGTCCCAGCAGTGGTAACATATATGGGCTAATGATGATGATGATATCTCTGTATATTGATGAAAACGACAAAACGATTGAACATATACAATGCGTGCAATGCATGGGCATCATCTTACTAAGTGATTCAGATGCAAGTTCTTGTATTACAATGGTGTTTATTTCTAACTTTTTGATTTCTAACAACGGTTTTAATTTATCTGTTTTGAGCAGGTAGTAATTGCGGCCGCCTATTTGTATAAAAGTTCTTATTATGTTAAACCATTATAGAGTAATGGAAATTCATCCTACTAATATTATAAATGCGAAAGTTTGTAAGTATGTGTGTGTGTGTTACTCTTTCACGCAAATACTACTGAACCGATTACAATGAAATTTGCTACGTAGATAGCTGGATAACTGGAATAACATATAGGCAACTTTTTATCCCGATATTCCTACGGGATACAGACTTACGCGGGTGAAACCGCGGGGCGCAGCTAGTAAATCATATTATTCAGTTGCTATTATAGCGGAATAAATATTACCGCCAGCGTGTTTAATGAATAACCTCTTTTTTAATAATAATATCCGTTATTAATCCCGCCGCGTTTATTATCCATTACCAATATTCCCCGGCTTTGCCGTGGTACATATATAGCCTATGTCACCGAGAGAATTTACAGATTTCCAATGGTGAAATAATTTTTGAAATCAGTCCAGAGGTTTTGGCGTGAAAACGTTACAAACTTACATAACACAAAAGTTTCGTGTTTCAATAATAGATATCATCAATAACATTTTAAATACAATATACACATAATTTTTTAAAGCTTACCGTGTTTCTGATGAAATAATAAATAATTACAAATTAATAACATTTCATACATTTTATGATGTACGAAAAAGCAATTTTACCTGCAGCTAAGAGGCTTAAATGGGAGATTTCATTTGGAAGTTTTTATTTTCAATAATTGTATTAATGTATATTATTATTTTTATCAGTCCTCACAACATTAGTAGATTATAAAAACTTAAATATACAGATAAGAAGGTAGAAGTACGTTTCAACAATTACGAAACAATAACAAAGTAACAAGAAAAATTACAAAATAACATTTATGTTACAGAAAATACTCGAATGATCAGCTTGAAATCTTTCAGCTTGAAATATTCCTCAGAATTGGCGTCTAGTGTTCGATGAAGTAAAGTTTGTGTAATTTCAATATTACAAGACATTGTTCCGGCGATTTCGACATTTGATTTGATTTGATTTGGTTTTTGAATAATAATGCACATTGTTATGACAGTATGTTTACATCTTTGTGTTATTTAACGTGTTAGAAACGTCAGGAATAATAATTTTTTACTTTTAAGTTACTAAATTTAAATATGACCAAACGGGAGGCACCAGCTTTCAAATAAAGAAAGAATTACCAAAATCAGTTCACCCAGTAAAGAGTAATCAGGTAACACAAAAAATACAGTCGATTTGAGAACCTCCTCTTTTTCCTAACAAACATAAAAAACGCCCATCCATTGATTGCCAACAAGTCATTGAGTTTTAAAAACCAGCAAAAATACATTCGAATTGAGAACCTTTTCATTTTTGAGAACATTGGTTACAAATTGCCTCAAAGTTCAAAAAATAATGTTCATTCAATTTTATTTAAGTCATTCTCGTATATTAACGCCAGATATTCAAAATCATTCGAATATGTTTAACCCAAATAAATATTAGATGGTTGTTTCAACGCGCAAACAAACAATAAACTCTATTTACATACGTTCAGAGTACATATTCGTTATTCAAATTGATTATTTGCTTTAATTATAGCAAATTTATTTACCCGAAAGATAAGAGGCGAAAAGCAAAGGTAAAATAAAGTCTAATTTACATAATATCTCATCCGTCAAATTTCTTGGAGCTTACTAAATGGAATATTCGAGAAAATATGTGGTAAATTATTATACATTTCGACTTATATATGAATAGATTAATAGAATAGATTTTAGTATTTTCTTGTGTTTGATTTTACGCGATTATATATTTAGAAATTAAAAACTTTTTAACGGATTTTAGTTTGAGAGTCTCCCCGTGACCACGCTCGCTGTAAAGTGTTCGAAACGTCGGTTCGGTTAATTATATAATGAATAAATCGCGTTTAAAATCCGTTAAAAAGTTTTTAATTTCTAAATGAATAGATTTTCTCATTGAGATATTTCTAAACCTAAAAGTAAAAGTAAATACAAAGTGCTACATCTAATAAAAGTTTTTCTTTATTTCTCTTGTGAATAAACATCACAGAACACAATATTTTCATTTAGATTTTTATCGTAAATGCTTACGTCATATTTTATTAAAATATCATATTATATTTTATACACTTATTGGTGCAAGTGAAATCGCAACATATCAACTAGATATAACAATATTGTAACTAACAAAATATTATACTTAAAAAAAAATACTAGCTGCGCCCCGCGGTTTCACCCGCGTAAGTCCGTATCTCGTAAGAATATCGGAATGCCTATGTGTTATTCTAGTTGTCCAGCTGTCTACGTACCAAATTTCATTGCAAGCGTTTCAGTAGTTTATGCGTGAAAGAGTAACAACACACACACATCCTTACAAACTTTCGCATTTATAATATTAGTAGGATTAGTAGAAAGTAGGAAGAACTAATATCGATTTAGGATAATATACTAACGGTAGTTATTACAAAATACTTTAAATGGATTACCTGAAGTATTCAATTGATCTATTATATAACATACTAGTTACCCGTGACCTTGTCGGGTGGATTAATTTACCAGCGTTCTCAAAAACGGAGAAGGTTTTCATTTCATTCTCTTCTTGTTTTTGGTTTTGTGACTTTATAACTCCGTGAGTTTCAACCAGTTGACGTAATTTATGTCTTGTTTAATAGGAATATTGTCATTTAGTTCCATTTTATAATCTGAATTGGTAACTTTATATCCTATACTATTTATCAGATAAAACTGTTTAAAATTCGGCAACGTTCGAGAAACCGAAAGGAACACTAGCCGTTTACAATAACACAACGAAAATATTCATAAAAATGAATTAAAAACAGTTTTTCATTGTATGTTTCTATCTCTCCTGCAGCTTGTAACAGTAAATTTTTATCTAGATATTAGACCATTCAATTGAACGTAAAATAAAAATAAATTTAACCTCAAAACCGTCAAAGCGACGAGATAACAAAGGCTAACCACAATGTGTGATAACGATCAAAATAGAATAAAATAAAATGCACCGTCTGTTCGAACTAGCTGGAGAATTACCTTCGAATACACGTGTGAGGGAAAATAATGTTTTCCTTTAAATTGTAAGAATCAAAAATTGATGAAGAATAAATTGGTTTAAAATATATATAATCTAATATAGTATCCTTATTAATGCTTTGCTACAAGCTTTCCATCCGTGGCTGAGTATGGATGTTTCATGGTGGACAAAAAGCAGCCCATGTCACTATAGCCTCCTGTCTCCAGAATAAAAATTCGTAACCTAACATCGCTCGTTGCGACGTGAAAAATGCCAAACAAGCATACTTACATTCACAACTATAATATGTAGTCTAATGACGATTCATATGGGCTTCTAAAATAATTAATCATTGGCATAACAAATGCACAGCAGTGTATTACAATGTAATATCGCTGTTTCTGACTGTTTCTTTGCTTGCTCTGCCTTAAAAAAGGGCAAAAATAACTCTTCACTACATAGTATAAAAGAATGTCGCTTTCTCTGTTCCTATGTCCCTACGTATGCTTAATTTTTTCAATAGATAGAGTGATTCAAGAGGTAGGTTTATTTGTATAATACCATCTATTAAAGTACTTCGAATTTAACACGTTCGTAGCCGCGGGCAAAAGCTAGTGAATTAATAAACAAAAGTTAAAATAAAAATCGAGATAAGTCGATCTTAAGATATTATACAGGCTAGTCTAAACGAAGCAGCAGTAATATTTACAGTATATTGAATAAAAGCTATACCTCTAATAAAATTCTCCTCGGCTTCAAGTGTGGTTATCAAATTGAATCTCCTATCCGTTTCATAATAAAGCCTCCCGCTAGGTAAATTCCCACCTTTGACTATTCCTTTTTATTATATGGCCATACATACATAATAGTTACCACACTCTCATTGATAATCCAACAGATTGGTTTTTGAACGAAGTGATAAACACACATTTTCAATTTCTCTTTCATTTAATTCACGGAATACATCCCTAAAATTTTAAATCGGAAAATGACTTTCTCTTTCTGTCTCTTCGTCATGCCAATAGATTGAAATCAAGAAAGGACAAATGATAGTTTTAATATAGATAATGCCACGGGAATCCATCTTTTCCTTCGACTTAGCGGGCGAAGCCGCAGCTATGGAACTAGTAATCTCATACAAAGAATTACTTCAACTGACAAATTCATATTGGACAACTAGCTGCGCCCCGCGGTTTTACCCGCGTAATTCCGTATCCCGTAGGAATATCGGGATAAAAAGATGCCTATATGTTATTCCAGTTGTCCAGCTGTCTACGTACCACATTTCATTGCAATCGTTCCAGTACTTTTTGCATGAAAGAGCAACAAACACACACACATCCATACAAACTTACGCATTTGCAATATTAGTATGATAAGATTAATTTACATCAAACATTCAAATAGCTCTCATATAAATGAATAGTTAATGCCGTACATTGTCTCAATTTATCCTTCAATTACTGCTAATACATATCCCATTTAATATCTATAATTGTTACTACAAACGAATTATATTTTATTCATATCCACATTAGTTTAATTTGTTATATATTATTTTGTAATGAACGTCCATAGTTTTGCTGTATTTAAAGTTGTTAATACATATTTTTAACACATAAAAATTAGCTTTTAAAATTCAAGAATTTTTAACTCTTAAAGGATAGCTTTTATAATAATTTGAGAATAAATGTTTTAACTAACACAGGCTTTAGCTTCTTCGAATATATTAATTTAACAGTTTAAGATTGATACATTATTTAATTTTTAGTTTTATAACACTGAAATTTGTTAAATTATGCATACTCGGGGTCACGGGTGGCCGAGAGACTAGACGTTGCTACGGTTTGGCAAAAAGTTTTACAATTCTTTTAAAATTTCTCAAGACTTATTATTATTGTTTATTTACAACCTTTCCGCTTCGGCCTTGCCCACTTGTACATAGCCTATAGCATTCACGGCTTGCGTAAATATCTAGCGGTGAAAGAATTTCTGTAATGGTCATGTAATTCCTGAGATTAACGCATTCAAACAAACTTTTCAGCTTTATACTATTTATATGTAGATATTTGTTTACTACGTGCACAACTCACAGCAACATATCTATTCCATATATATGTATATGTCTCAGCTTATTATGGTGAGATCGCATGAAACCTGCAACTCAACAAATGTTTGGATCAAGCTTATAGATGAGTTAATTAAGAATCGAATAAACTTTGATTGAATTGAAAAGGATAAACATTTACAAGCGTTTTATTAGAATACAAAGCAAACAACCGTCGTTGGATTTGGAGCGGTGATTAATTTTGTTGTATAAGCTGTGCCCCGTGACGTCACCTGATTTAAAAAGTGAATATGGTGGTATGGCGCAGATGATATACATCTGTTTCACTGATCGATTTTTTTTATGAACAAGTAGGTGATCAGCCTTCTGTGTCCTGCCAGACCGAGCCTTTTTTTTATTGCGCGTCCCCACCGGGAATCGAACCCAGGACCCCTCGGTTCTATGCTCATGCCTTAACCACTATGCTAAAGAGGCGATCACTTGCTTTTAACAAGCTTATTTTAACTAGCATAGGTCGATTGATTAAAATTATCTTTATTCTAGTTTTTCCCTAGGCTTTTTACGAATTGTTCTTGTCCCCGCAAGATTTCCGGGATAGAACCTATCCTACCTATTTTCTTGGGTTATAAACGACATTTGTACCAAATGACATCCGAATATAGCATTGAAATTAAGAACTGCGCCTTAACTCGATATTTACAACGGTCCAGACCAAATCTATTCCAATGCTCCACTTGGCCTTAAGGAAAAATGCTAGTAATATAATACCGTTTCTCCACCTAAAGAGCAAAGTTGAACATACCTACAAACTAACTTATTATTTATTTACACCTAACGGGAACTCTAAATGGACTGATTAATCTTTGACGAACACCACATTAACGTGTAGAACTCCTTTTTTTTTGAGTAGGGTAATCAATATCATGCTCAAACTCAAACATTTATAGATAAGACTTCCTATAGAAACACTTTTGAATCGTCATAACATAAATTTAATTTTTAGTTTTATAGCATTGAATTGCTACGGTTAGGCAAGAAACGCAGGTTCGTATCTTGCCTCGTGGTCAAATTTTTTCTATTCTTTCAAAATTTTTCAAAATTTCTCGTCATAACATAGTTTTAACGTTAACCACAGCTTCGGAAAGCAGTTTCTAATCTTACATAGCTACCCACGGCCCTGGGGACGGAGCCGTGGGTTATGTAGGATTCTTTCCGACTAAAACCCCACTGTGTCCTGCCGAGCCGCTTCAGTGAAGGGGCCACGTATACTGGTTAATATTTAACTTCTTGTCTATTTTGTGTAAGACGAGTAGTAAGAAGTAGTAGAAATACTAAGTGTAGTTGTGTGTCGTAGTAAGTGACAGTGTGTAAAGTGTTATCTTATACCTTTAAACGAGCAATTCTTGTGTATATATATATATATATATATATATATATATATAATTGGAATCTCGGAATCGGCTCCAACGATTTTCATGAAGTTTAGTATATAGGGAGTTTCGGGGGCGATAAATCGATCTAACTAGGAATTTTTTTTAGAAAATGTCATATTCGTGTTTTATTCGTGTTTTTTTTTCCTGACATCTATTGGTGAATAATAATACTATTTTGCTTCGTAGATAGCTGGACAACTGAAATAACACATAGGCACTTTTTATACCGATATTCCTACGGGATACGGACTTACGCGGTTTCAACCGCGGGTACACAGCTAGTTTATATTTATTACTCTAAATCGTTATAATTAATGCATATTAGCTGACCATCGACTAATTAAATAGATCCTTTAAAACAGTTATTTAATTTAAGCACAATATAATATTATTCAAAGTAAAGTCTGTTAAGGACCAGTCATTAAGCGTATCTACGCCCATCTACGGCGTAGAGTTGACAAATGCCTACACCTGTCTACGTCGTAGACCTTATTCAAGTAATGAATACAAAAGATCTATAGGTTAATTTCATTGTTTATTAGTTATCTTATACACTGTTACTTCATAGTATTTATTAATTAAAAGCAGACATACTAATAGAAATCCACGCTAACACCCTAGTTTAATAAACATAAAAATAACTAGGGTAGTTTTAATATCAATAAAATGCATTTTATAGACTAAATACACAAACACTGTTGTATTAAGGCCAAACGGGCAAAAACTAAACTCCCAAATGACCTAATATTCATTTATATTTAATTAACAATCACGCATTTAATACGTGTAATTCAAAACTCACAATAGTCTGTATTTTTCATAAAATCCATACACGCTTCCAACACGATATAATTATAATTAATTATTTCAGTTGCATGTTAATACTACGCTGTGACGTCACGCATTAGCGATTACTTGTTAATTTATTTCTTTCCTACCTAACTGTTAGTTCAATGACTTCATAATACTCCATGGCTTAATGGGACTGCGTGTCTTTTTGTTTCTTAATTAACGTTTCTGTTGAAAGAGAATATAATCTGTGTAAGAATTATATGTTCTGAGAATAATTTAAATGTGTTTGTTTTGTAAGTTATAACTTCAAAAATATTTTAGTTCTTTCAATTTGTTCAATTAGTTCTGTTAAATCAATTGAATCGGAATTTTAAATAAAAACAAAATTTATTTTAGAATTTGATACGTTATTAAAAAGTTCGCTTAATCGATGTACTAGAAACAATTCTATATTAATAGGAATATATTTAAAAGTATTCAAAAATGTCAATTTTTACAAGGAATATCCAATTTACGAGAACAGGAAATTCATTAAAACAGAGAACAAAACGAGAATAAGCTGTGTAGTTAGAAAATTGCGCGTTACATTTTCTAAGGGAATATTTAATCATTTTTAATGGGCGCTCCGGAAAATGCTTTTAAATCATTATTTTAATAGGAAATTTCAGTGTAACGCGTTATTCTCCCATGGGACTTAGGTATCAATATTTAATTTAGCACATGACCTACCTGCAACAGTATAATCACTCACAAACACAGCACAAACAAACAAGAGCACAAATTTCACAAACCACACGTCAAGTTGACAGCCGAAATGGCGGGATATTTCTTTTCTTTTATGTAATTTTTTTCTTTTTTTTTTTAATCCAAGGCAATGGAGAAGTTACGAAATTCGAATTCCGAATTCGAATCGAGGTTATAGGCAGCGCGGCGTTCACTCGCAGTCGAAAGACGTCGTCAACTGACGTAGTACGCTATGTAGGGCTATCGCAGTACTCTATGAAGCATCACGGTACTGCAGCGTTGCGTTAAAAATCCTTTTATTAGCAGCGTTGTCTGTTAGTACATGTAACTCATGCTTAAATGAACGGCGTAATGCAGGTTTTAGAGTATATTAGATTGCTATACAAATTATAAATAGATATGTTTTACAAATAACACCAAGTGTTCAACACCAAGTATCGCACTTATCGAATAAATTAATTAATTTCATTTCATTATAATTATTTACTGGATATAATATGTTATACGTTTAATCTAGCCTAATTTGTTGAAAAATAACATTAATTTTAAAAGGTTTCGAGTAATTTTTATAATCATTAAACAATGTTGTAACTGTAAATATTTATATCTAACTACCCCAATATATCATTTCTTAGCAATTTTTTTTGTTATTTCCTTGAACAATATTAAAATACCTATCACAAGTCATCATCATCATCAGCCCATATATGTTCCCACTGCTGGGACACAGGCCTCCTATGAGGGTTCAGGCCATAATCCACCACGCTAGCCAAGTGCGGGTTGGCAGATGTCACATGTCGTCGAACTTTTAATTCTCGGACATGCCGGTTTCCTCACGATGTTTTCCTTCACCGTTTAAGCAGTGGTGATGTTATCCACATGCGCAGATAAATTGAAAAATCAATTTATTTCCTGCACGCTCGCCCGGTCTCGAACCCCGACTTATCGATTATGAAGTCCAAGGTTCTCACCACTGAGCCACCACTGCTTTTTTATATATCACAAGTATATAACCATAATACCGCTTCTTATCTTAACCATTTTATAGCATATAACATTTATTTTTATTTACTACATTAGTTTTTCGATTTAAAAGAAAATTTCATAAATATTACAAGCCCATTTTGCCCTATAGTAACGACCTTCTTAACCTTCATTTTTTTTAATACAATTAATATTAATACTCATTGTAATATCTTTATTTTATGTCACAGTCGGTAATGGAGCTGGTAGGACGCCTGATAGAATTGCTGTACATTGTTTAAAGATCAACCTAATATCCCTCTTTTTATTTAATTTTTCGTTTTATAGCATTGAAATGCTTTATAAATGAGAAATTTTGAAAGAATAGAAAAAATTTGATCACGAGGCAGGATTCGAACCTGCGTTTCTTGGCCGCGTTCCATCGATACAATATTGTAATCCCTCTTTTTATTTCTTACATTAGTATACTACGGAAAAATTCGCAAAACGCACACATTAAATTAAAAATGGCGGATAAAATTATGCGAAAACTAGAACTTGCATAGCAATATTTTCTTCGGAAACTTCAAAAACGGCGTTCAACTTAAAAAGCGCATGACTATTTGAAACAATACACAGTTCCTGCTAAAACAATTAAAGTTTTCACATTCGAGTGCAGTAATGAACTAACTTGCATTGTTCGGACGGACGGACGGTTCGTGTACGATGGCAATAGAGTTTGGATTTTTTTAGATATAAATTAATAATCAGAGCTGCAAAACATGTACGCTGCCTCTGTCAGGGGGTGATTGTGGTGTCCATGGAAAATCAGTGGAGAGTCTAAGTTTCTGTTATGGGCTTAGACTCTTATACACTGAGTAGATCACCTGTTTATACTAGGTTAATTTAGCTTTTTTATCAAATTATTCTTATAACTTTACCTTGTATAAAATGTATTTTCTTTCTTTCTTTCTTTGAAACAAAATTGACAATACGAATAATCGTTATAGTAATAGTAATATCGAATTTGCATGTAGCTGTTGTTCATAAAATAAGGTATTCGGCTAATACTTTTGCAATCTTAACATGAATAACGAATATGCAATTGTTACAATAAAAACTAATACTAAAAAATAAATAAATACTCCTAGATTCTGTAAATTCTTTTTTTTTCTTTCCCTTTCTCTTGAATCACTCTGCTTATTAAAAAAAACCGTCTTTATCCGTTGGGTAGTTTTAAGCATACATAGGGACATAGGGACAGAGAAAGCGACTTTGTTTTATACTATGTAATGATTTTTCGCCTTTATCTTGCCCTCGCCGGTACATGAAAGTTAAGAAAACTCTATTACTATTCGAATACGTAGTTGGTTAACAGTTTAAGCTGCATATGCAAATTTACTGTAACACTTAAACCCCGAAGGCCTAGGTTTACAAAATTCGAAAATATCTAAGAATCTAGGCAATTACTATTGTACCTTTAAATGTTAATTTAATTTTATTCATAACTAAGAGTCCGTCCCGTCTTGACTCATGGTACCTTAACAAAAACATTAAAAAATTCGCAGATTTGGTCGAGCCGTTCTCGAGGTTTAGCTTAGCAACTCATTTTTTGACAGTTTTATTATACATTCAGATGTAAACATTGTCCGTCCTTACTACTCTAAATACACTGCGAGACTTTATAATTTTAGTTACATTGTAACATTACGTTTTTAACGTACTTCTAAAAAAAGGTTATCTTTCTATGTCTTTGAAAGCCTCTTATATACTATAATACCTCTCGTGTGGTTCTAGTTCTGACAATTTGAAACGGTTTAGTTTTGTGTTATTTATAATAATTATTATTATCTTTCTTTCAAAATTTTCCATTCATACTTTTACAGAAAATCATTTAATCTAAGATACTAGCTGCGCCCCGCGGTTTCACCCGCGTAAGTCCGTATTCCGTAAGTATATCGGGATAAAAAGTTGCCTATGTGTTATTTCAGTTATCCAGCCATCTACGTACCAAATTTGCAATCGGTTCAGTAGTTTTTGCGTGAAAGAGTAACAAACATACACATGCACTTACATCCAACCTCACAAACTTTCGCATTTACAACATTAGCAGGATCTTAAAATATCTTTCCGTTTTCATTGGATAAAACACGAAAATTATCCAGCTCATTTCCTTGCCAAGGCATTTTATCCCTTATATCCAAGACATAAATGTAAGTATCGTGTTAACCAAGAGAAATAACAAGAGTAATCGCTATCCAATATCCATAAATAAGGCTCTAGATGTAGGAAGATCCGCGGATTCCTCTCATTCGCAGCACGGATGTATTTCGTCCTATTAATTCTGATAATAGAAGCTCGATTTTTGGCGAAGATATTTATATATATCATAAAAAATTACACATGATCTTATATACCTAGTCTTGCCATAAATATTGTAATAAAGAAAAAAGAAAATTGTTAACTGCAAATAACATTTAT
>NC_052128.1:5564079-5573240 GCF_012273895.1 Zerene cesonia | reverse complement strand
TGACAGATTCGAAATTCAAATGTAATATTTTTTTATAATTAAGTGTAACAGTATTTATGGCCAGACTAAGTATGTATGAGAAATAACAATTGCTGTAGAAATTAAAAACTTTTAACGGATTTTAAATGCGATTTATTCATGCGTGGTCACGCCACCACGCTCGCTGTAAAGTGTTCGAAACGTCGGGTTAATAATATAATCAATAAATCGCGTTTAAAATCCGTTAAAAAGTTCAAGTTCAAGTTCAAGTTCAATCAAACACAAGAAAATACTAACAATGCCTGTGTTTTTTTATGCTATAACGGGTAAATGGCTGGTGCGCTTGATGGTAAGCGATTACCACTGCCCATGAGTCTTTATAAGACGTTGTTCGAAGAGATTAGGTAAGGATTCAAGATAGTAATAAAATAATAGACTTCGAAGAGTGAGGAAAAGGATACGACCTCCAGCTCCCTCGCTCACCGGAGGCACATTTCCTTCCCAGTCCATTTCTCTTTCCAATCTTCAATCCATTCCTGTACCCCTTAAAAGCGAGCAGCGCATTCGCAGAGGCTACCTGTGCGAATGTTCATGGATGCTTGTGTTCGCTTATGATTAGGCGAACCACCAAGTCAGTAGCATGCTATGATATAAAAAAAAATTCTATTATATACAGGGGCCACTGAAAATCAGTGGTGCAAATGGTAATCAGTAAATAATGGCACCTTTTGTCATCAGATATATATCGTTAGTTTTTTATATGTATCTTTTTATGTTGTGAGTGTTTGTGCTGTTGACAATGAATTTTTTTTATTATTATGTGTATCTCTCCATAATACTGGGGTACCTCCAGAAGGAAAGCACCCGGTCTTTTGGAAGGTTTACGTGGGGCCACAGATCCAACAAGCAAAGGCCTTTTAGAGAATTTAATATTATTATTGAAATCAATGCCTGTATTAATTTCGTTAGAACGTATTCGCAATCCTCTGGATATTCGAATCTAATTGCATTGCACTATTCGTAAGAGATATTTTAGAAATGTCCTCCACATTTCTAAATGATGAGATGCTCGTTTAAGATTGATATTGAAGCGTTAGTGAATAAATTACCGGTATCCATAGTATTTGTAGTTATTTATATGTTATATATATTAGGGTTGTCAGATATACTTTTTTATGACCTTAAAGCACACACTTACTAGTGTGTATAGTACTCGTATTTTATTTTAACATCGAGTTACTTCAGACCAAAGGAATTTAACATTTTACAATATTTCCAGTAAATCATTTCATATTCTAAAATAGCACAAAAGACTACAATTTCCTATCAAACTTAGGCACAATCATATCGATAAGCCACAGAGTAAAAAAAACCAGAAAAGCGCAAAAAACACAGTCTACTTTAAAACCTTCCCATTGTTATATCGATTGATGAATCCTAATCTAGACCATACTGTGATATATACTACAGGCCTTTTTACGACCTATTTCAGACACTAGTCCTTCACGACGTCAATACTACTCAGTAGTTTAATGATTGTGAAGGCAAATGAAGGATTTTTATTTATTTATTTATACTCATACAAATGAAATTAAACCGTTTTTAACTAATATGTCACAGATTTATCTCAAGCCCAAATTCTCTTCACATAAGCTGTAATCTGCACGTTGTAAATTATCAAAAAACGCATACATTATGCCAGGAATCACTGTATCTCGCCACATTAGCGCGGTATCATGCCCTTTATGCCTTCCCGTTCCGTCGATGTAATGCGTAACGTAACGCAATTCAAATAGAGGTGATAACGCGTAATGTAAAATAGATAGTGGGGATTTGGAAAATTCTGAAACTATTGACATATTTTCAAGGGACTGACTTGTAAACATTTCGCTAGGTTTTTCTTGTAAATGATGCTTTATATATAACTAAAATTATGTTTTTCTTACAACAGTGGCAAGAGGCACATTTACTTCTTATGTTATGTATTAAACATATGCGATTAAATCATTGTACCTCTACAAACTAACATACAAACAAATACCATGCAGTTGTAGGTAACTGTACTGTCATACGAATTTAAAATTCAATAACTTTCAAATCCCAACATTGGGATAAAAGACTAACTGCAAGTTTGATGTGAAACATTACAAATAAAAACTGGTCAACTTCCATAGAAGCACATCCGCTCTCAATGCTAATGGTTATACCTAAGAGTTCAATAGCGAATCCATCACGAGAGCTGGACAAAAATTGCCGACCTTTTTCTAAAGTCGGATTACACTCAACCGTACTCCCGAAGTCGGTAGTATTTCAGCTTGAAATTAGCTGTCGCAACTTTGACCCGTTTCGCCGTCATTAACGGACTACTAATGAGCCACAGTTTTGTATTCACAGCTCATGGTGACCACAATCAACTTACAAGTACTTCTGACCTAAGAAAGAGAGGAAAAACATTTATTGAGCGGTTCCTGTGTCATGTATGAGAGACAAAATCAGATACTAAAAACAAAGAAATCCATCATTTCGGTAAACATTACTTTTTAATGTATACATTACATTTTTATATGCATTTTGATATATTATATATAACCTTTTTCATAATTTTTTTTATGGTCTGCGTGTAGTGAGGTTAAAATAAAGATTATTTTGAACCGACTGCGAAGAAAGGAGGAAGTTAATAATTCGACTGTACTCTTTTTTGGCTTTGCTACCACAGAACTTCTGTACTAACGTTTTCTATTAAAAATACGTAGAAGTAAAATTATTATATCAAACTCAATAACTGCCACCCTTTATTTAAACCAAAGTATACGAAATATTCAAATACAGACAACACGGTAAATACCTTTATATTGCAAACAATAGAATATCGAGAGATACAGCTTTCCTGGAACGAGCTAGCAATTGTCTGGAGACCGTCTAGAATTCAGATTACATAATTATTCAATATCAAACCCGCATACACGGTAATATTAAAATAATATTAATTGAGAAAATATATTTACCTCATTTAAAAACTCGCTTGTGAGCTTTTTAAATATTTTAATTGAAATGTCTATCCCGTTGGGGAACGAATTTGTCAAAATGCTTTCTTAGCGGATGCCTATGTCATAACATCTATCTGTATGCCAAATTTCAGCCCGATCCGTCCAGTGGTTTGGGTTATGCGTTGATAGATCACTATGTATGTCTGTCACCGTTGAGTTATACATATTTATATGTATTAATTTCATAAATTTTAAGCAATACTAAACTATCCGTTTGTTACATTTTCTTACTCAAAAGTTATATCATCTTATTAAGCATAAGAAATAGCGGAACTGCTAAAATGTACTATCTTTCTGTTTTATGATATTATTTCTACACACAATATTAACAGAAATAGTAACACAAAACAACGAGGGATCTTTGTTACCAATTAATATAATGTTATTGCGAATAAAGGACATCAAGGGCTTAGCGATACTCAAACTTCAGACGCTAACTAACCAAAAACTCTTAACCCTGAAGGATACCCGTAGTCCTTAACTATCAGCGGAACTTTATGTATTTATTGTTTTATTTATTTATAACTTAATGGATATATAGAGATAGGTATTTTTCCTGTATACAATGAACGGAAAGATAATAAAATTCGTCGAGAGTTTGAAAAATTGTGTTTATTTGCTTAAATAACAGTTTTTGTTTAGTTAATTAGTTAGTTAGTAGTTGTTTGTAACCAGTCTAAGAACCTAGACCAAATTTAAATGGGACCACGTAGCTGGCATCAGCTTTCACATAAAAATGAACCATTAAAATAGGTTCAGCCAGTAAAAAATTACGGTTAGGTAACATAAACATTCTTATTATAAATCCACAATCATTTAGCCACCACTGCAAATTTCAAATTTATTTCCTTCAATTCAAATCATAAAAAAAAAATCTTATTTTTCTGTTTATACAAAGTTTATAATTTGTCTTAGTTTTATGAAAAAAGTACCTTCAAGTCATCAAACAAGCGCACAGTTTCGCCTATCATGCATGCATTCAGCGTCTGGTACAATTTCTTTCGACCAGAATATCGTGTCAGCCGCAAACTTTGTCACGTGATTGATGACGCATCTACGTGACACGTGACAGCAATTATGTACAGTCATGTAGTGGAAAGATAAGTTTATAATTGTAACTGTTTATATCATGTACATAGGAAAAACATCTTACTTGCTAATTGTATCAGGCTGATAGAACTGACTATCGATTTCATAACATCTGAATATGTTGTGGCCAGTTTATCTGTCAGATATAATGACTAATAATATCTTTTTTTATGTCATAGTGGGCAACAGAGTTGGTGGTTCGCCTGATGGTAAGCGACCACCACAAAGATAGTGCCTCTACGAATGCACTGCCCGCTTTTAGGGGGTAAAGGAAAAGGAAAGGATTAAAGACTGGAAAGAAGAAATGGACTGGGACGGGTGAGGAAAAGAAAACGGGCCTCCGGCTCCCTCACTCACCGTACGAAACACAATGGTATGCCACTATTTCATGCTGGTTTTCTATGGGGGTGTGATACTTCCCCGGTGCGAGCTGGCCCAATTCGTGCCGAAGCGTGCTCGACTACCACAATAAAAAGTAAACTTCAAATTGTTGTTTTGTAAATGCTGAATAGCGTTAAGTAACATTATAAAACACGTTTTAGATCATGCAGTCCCCTTAAACAAATAATTATTGCAGATAAACCGTTTTTAGATGCAGTGCAGAGATGTTTTTTATCTCATAGTAGGCAACCGTATTGGTGGTTCACCTGATGATGCGATCACCACCGCCCAACCCGCCACCGGCGCATGCACTGTCCGCTTTTAAGGGGTAAGGGATAAGGAAAGTATTGACGACGGGAAAGAAGGAATAAGAAATGGGCCTATGTGGTAATGAATAGTATACTCAATAGGACTGGAATAGAGAGGACAGGGAATAAATATACAAATTGCCTTTTCTTAGGTTTATCCTTTATAATGTTTACATACAAGGTTCGCCAAGAGAATAATTACGCAGATTGGATAGACAGCATGCATGCCACTCGAAAGCAATAAGGATATGGCTACACTGTTAACAAGCACGTACCTACTGGTCGTCTGCATTGAACCTAATAAAACACTCCGCTTACAAGGAGATCAGATGTACAAACGCCCTTTCAAGATTACTATTGCTTCGAGGTTCTATGAGCTCAAATATCTTAACATTTGGTTAACCTTTCCTTTTCCTTCTTTCCAGTCATTAATCCTTTCCTTTTCCCTTACCCCATAAAAGCGGGCAGTGCATTCACAGAGGTATTACCTTTGCAAATGTTTATGGGCGGTGGTGATCGCTTTACATCAGGTGAACAACCAGCTCAGCTGTCCGCTATGACATAAAAAAAAAACTTTCTGTTTGCCCCCTATGGCAATAAAAGTATGTTGCGAAATCATGTTGATTTTAAGGAGAAAGAGATAGAAAGGACTAGAAACTGGAAAGATGGAATAGACTGAGAAGGGTGAGGAATAAAAGACAGGCTTCCGGCTTCCCCTCTCACCGTACGTAACACAGTAGCGTGCTACTATTTCACGCCGGTTTCTCGTCGGTTTCACGTCGGTTCCCGTTTGGAGCTGGCCCAATTCGTACCGAAGCGTGCTCGACTCCCACATTAAAAGCCATACCATTAATCACACTAGTTGATAGACCAAAATTGCAGTTAAAGTTAACTGACCGGTTAAAACGAAGGTTCCCGAGATTACAGCATAACCACGGTTTCGCATTAGCTTTTATCGTCCACTGAATTATGGTTTCCTCTTCCTAAATTCGGACATTATAACACATCGTATGACTGGGATTAATTCCTAGTATATATATGAAGTAGCAAATGGAAAAGTAATACTGCCTTTTTTTTATTTATAGTGGGGAAATCTTACACAGATACCCACGGCCCCCGGGGAAGAGGTGGTGGGTTATGTCGGATTCCTACCGACTAAAATCCCACAGTGTTCCGTCGAGCCACATAAGTGAAGGGGCCACGGGTGCTTGTTAGAATTCGTCCGCGACCCCCTCGGCGAAGAAACACTGCCTGTCCATCTGTATGTCTATGTCTACACTATGTCTGAACTAATGAAGCGAGTGAAATTTTTTACAGAGATACTGTGAAACCCGAAAAGAACATAGAGTAGTTTTTATCCCGGAAAATCCACGGCAACTTGAACTATGTAGGGAAAAATCCAATACAGTCAATCTGTTGCTTTACAAAGCGAGTGAAGCTGAAGGCGGAAAGCTGGTGTTTTTTGTTGAAACAATTAATATAAAAAGTGTCCCCTTGTGGGGTGGGGTGCTACTTTATAGTTCTACTTGTAACAGTTTGTTTTTTTATTTTTATTTTTATTATTTCCACACTTGTTATAATGAAGAGCGATTCCTGACACAAGCATTTCTGCTTACCAGGAATGTTTTAATCACAACTACCTTAAAACAATTAGTTAAAGAAATGATGAAATTAATAATTGATTTTGTTTTTTGTTACAATTACATTTTTTTACAGAGGTGACACTTCTGTCTTGTATAAAACTTTCTGTTATAGACCCTACCGCGACCATGTTATAGTCCCCACCCCCACTGAGAATCGAAACCAGTACCCACCGGTTCTACGCTCCCGACTTAACCACTGTATCAAGGAAACTATAAAACCATTATATTTTCAGTGGAATAAATAAAACAATACGTAAATGGAATTGTGTATTCATAGATTAATCTCACAGTATCATATGGCTAGAAGTACTACAGCGAAAGAAATTTATTAATTAATCTCTCTCAGCACTTTCGTCCAAATGATTCTGTCGCCATCATTTCACTTCCAATCCGATATATAAAACAAAAATGAAAACAATGCCATCACACGTCTCACAAGAACGCACTTACAAATTGGCAAAATACGAGAAACACGCGAAAAAACCCGTACAAGAGCGATACAAATATAATTTAATAGAAAATCGTTATGCTTGCTTGAAATCACTTTCACGTAAGCTCCGATCCTTTCAAGCGTACTCAATGAGATATTATTCACGCCTTCGATGTTT
This sequence comes from Zerene cesonia, assembly GCF_012273895.1. Lineage (NCBI taxonomy): Eukaryota > Metazoa > Arthropoda > Insecta > Lepidoptera > Pieridae > Zerene > Zerene cesonia. The sequence goes on along the minus strand of NC_052128.1, from coordinate 5,566,185 downwards.
TCAATACAATACAATTTACACAACATTATCTAATACAAATAAGCAATTATTGAGAAAAACGTTCACGTAACACCTTTTTCTATTTAACCTTGTTTATTAAAATCTTAAGAAAAGGTATTTTTAAAGAATAGTCAATTATAAACCTAAATTTTATATGCTAAGTGTTCGCAAAAATAACCAGCTCAGAAGCATGAAGAATAATTGTATTAATTTTCGTTAAATCCATAGTTTTTGTTTCTATAACAATTATATATCAAGCAGTGGTGGCTCAGTGATGAGAACCTCGGACTTCAAAATCGAAAAGTCGGGGTTCGTTTTCAATTTATCTGCAGATGTGGATAACAACACCACCGCTTAAAACGGTAAAGGAAAAAATCGTGAGGAAATCGGCATGTCCAAGAATCAAAAGTTCGACGACATGTGACATCTGCCAACCCGCACTTGGCCAGCGTGGTGGATTGAACTCTCATAGGAGGCTGTATTCCAGCTGTGGGAACATATGGGCTGATAATGATGATGATGATGATGAACAATTATATAGACAGACAAACAGATGGTCAAAAAATTTACTGATTACATTTTTGGTATCAGTATTGATACCTAATCACTGATAGTTATTCTGGAAATATATAAAACACATAATATAATTTGAAATATTACTTACACATTATTTAACTCCAGTCCCTGTAAATATTTTTTCATGAAAATGCCTTATTTAAGACCCTTTAATTAACAGATTTATAGCTCGCGTATTGTAGTTCCCGATAAGTGCAGTTGCATCAATTTATTGACAAAAGCCTCTTATTACAGTCTATGATATTCCATTGCTTGATATTATTATACATCCACAAAACTATGCCACTTAATTATGTACTTTTTAACAAAAAATCTAATCCACTTTTACATTGTCTCCTTGTCAAATTTAAATCGAACCACGTGGCAGACACTAGCTTTCGTATAAAATAAGAATCATAAACATCAGTTCACCAAGTAAAGAGTTATTGGGCAACAAATAAAAAAATAAAGTTGAATTGCTAACCTTCTATTTGGTAGTCGGTCGATAAGGATAACAGAAAAAAGAAATGGATATATCCGTTTCAGTCCTTCGTGATGAAACGCGGCAGCACCGTCAATACAACGATACCTAAACAAGGAAACAAACACATAAGACATATAAAAGAGGAAGCAAATGCTTACCTTTTCAGAACAGATTGTTGAAAAGCACCGCTGGTTCAAAAAGTCAAATGATGGCCTTATAACTTTATAACTGCTCTGATGCGAGCGATTTTTGATAATACATTTATTAACTTCGCATGTATATTTGAAAATCGAACGTTAATTCAAAATTTATAAAAACTGAAGTAACGGTATTTATTATTAAGTACAATTCAACTGGATTTATTGTGTTTGTTATCTCAAAACATTCGACTATGTGAACCAATTTTGACGATTATTTTTTATTCGAAAGCTGTTGTCTTCCGTGTGGTTCTATTTAAATTTGGTCTATTGTTTGGTTTGTTTGTTGTGTGACGAAGACGTCATATGTACTTGTATAATACAAGACAAAGGTCAAACGTAAGGAAATATCATAGCGAGTTGATCAAAGATAAAATACGACGTGGGTGTAACAAATTCACATTTTACGGCAGAATGGCAGGTACTCAAAAGTGAGCGAAATTAGCTTTGAAATAAAGATCAAAATGCAAGTAATTCCTATTAGAGAAAAGTTAAATTGATATAATTGTTAGATTTGAAAATTGGATTACTAAGCTTTTGATGCAAAAAATGTAGGTTCGAACTTATGACTTACTTTTAAACTCGATACAAAATAGAGGTGGAGGAGGTGGACGGTGGTACAGTGGTTAACGCATAAGTGAGAACAGAATGGTCCTGGGTCCGTTTCGGTGGGGAATCACAATGCTAGTCATAAAATTAAAACCCCATGTCAAATGAACCAAAAGACTAGAAGACCCTATTAGCCAATACTGCCAACAACCGGAAAAATACTCAACTTACAACTGCGGAGAACACAGTTCGCTGAGAGCCACGGTTCGCAACAAACGTATCTGTCGAGTGCGCTTATCTACGAACATCAAAACACGTCGA
>NC_052128.1:5558339-5563079 GCF_012273895.1 Zerene cesonia | reverse complement strand
CGATTATCCAAATGTCATAATATATTAAAAAGTTTTGCTGACATTAACATTATTTTATCTAATCCTCATTCGGAGGAATAGTAGGGGAGCCCAAAATGCTAAATGTGTATTTACTCGAGCGTTTCAGAAACCTATTGGAATTCGCAGATTATACGATAGCAAGAAAAAAAGTCCTACAGTGTTTTAAATTTTAGCGGTGGAAAAAGGTTTTTGACATTTTTTTTAATTGTAAAAGAAAAACGGGGCTGTGAAAATACTCAAGCACGTTAGATTTTGATATTTTGAATGCTCTGGCATATCACTGAAATAAAATATAAGTTATTCTTACGATTTATGTGGTAATTTCGTAGCTACAAATAAAAGGTAAAATATAAAAATATATGAGTCGAGCTCATCAGATAAAGATATTACGGATTATTTACAAAATAAAAAAATCTATATTACGCTAATCTGACAATTTGAGCGTAACCTTAAAGAATTATCGATATTTTTTAATTTGCTGCGGCTCCTGCGAGCGCACCCACCAGTATTAACTGCTCATACTTTCTGGAGGTACTTAGTAATAGGTAAGGTACGTTCCCCTATAATAATCTGACGCGCTCGAGTAAATCCCAAAATCCCCTCTTGGGCTCCCCTACTAGAAACAAAGTATCTGATTAATCTCTATAGAATGAGTATCTCCTCGGATCTGTCAACTTTGTAATTTTGTATATGCATTAATTATAACATGTATGTGTGTTTGTACTCGAGCGACATAATCGTTTTTCGATAAAGCTCTGTAAATAAAGATTTAAAAAAAAAAACTGCGGAGAAATAAATGGAGGTAGTATACAAACAACGATTTTTGTATGACCTTCAAAACGTAACTTCTTAATTTCCCCGTGACCACGCTCGCTATAAAGTGTTCGAAACGTCGGGTAAATAATAGAATGAATAAATAGAGTTTAAAATCCATTAAAGAATCTTTAATTTCTAAATAAAGTTGGCTTAGTTACGCCAAGATTAATTACCCAAGAATCCATGAAATAACTATAATATTTTTTGAGTTTTTTGCATTTGTCTCCGCTTTGATTAGGATAAAAACAGATTGTAAATTTACGAAAAAATATAGCCTGGTTTCAATCTTAAAATAGAAGTTTTTCTTCTTATAGAGTCTTCAGAAATTACACATATTTGCGTAATATATTTTTTAGACAAAAAAAGACTCTCTGAAGTTTTTATAGTTCACGTTGGCGTAGAAAATTCAGGATAAAAACTATATACTAGATTAAATTTGGAGTTAATCTATTTCTCTACGCACAGATCAGGATCAGTCTACGCACGAAGAAGAAATTTATAGACAAACAGAGTCACTTTCATTAATAACATTAATAGAGATTATAATTCTTTCAATCTAGTTACTACATGGGAAGGATTCTAACATTACATATATCTCTATTCAAATTCAAAACAGCATCTAAAAACGTACACTAATTTCGCTTAAGATAATAAACAACTCACACGAGCGCATTCATTAAAACTTATAGCGGTAAGTGAATAAACCGCAGTCAGCTCGTTCCTAAGTTGCACAGATCTTGCCAGCACATGACTCTGGATCACGTTCACACCTCATCTGTTATTCTGCCACTTATTTGTGACATACTGCTTTTAAAATAGCAGAGCATCGAAGGTATCGTTGGAGTGGTGCTCGCTATAACAGCCATTCTTTTAGACTAGGATTTCGAAAATATATAGCACTTAATTCGCTGGCTCCACGTTTGTCGTAGTTTTTTGTAATTGAGTTAAATTTAAAGTGGAGAGAGTTAATTGAATGCTTTTTTTTTAAATCAAAAACTCTTAAATGCAGTTTCATTAAGAAGTTACAAAACAAAGTCTATTTTTAAGGACATTTAGGATTAGGACATATAGGATTTGTTGGTTTTCGTAATGACTTATTGTTTATTCGTTTGTTATTATTTATTTATTATAATTGATTTATGTGCGTAATAAGATATCCTACTTCCTACTAATATTATAAATGCGAAAGTTTGTAAGGATGTGTGTGTGTTTGTTGCTCTTTCACGCAAAAACTACTACACAATCTAAACTACTAAACCGATTGTAATGAAATTTGGCACGTAGATAGCTGAACAACTGGAATAACATATAGGCAACTTTTTGTCCCGATATTCCTACATGATACGGACTTGCGCGGGTGAAACCGCCGGGTGCAATTAGTTATCAATATAGACAATAAGTTCAACTTCAAGTTTATGATCAGGTTTCACGGAATGTTTTTCTAACTATGCGTGTTGTACTCACAATATCTCAATAAATTTTATAATAAATATCAATAATAAACACCATAAATCCAGCGTTGAATGTAAAATTTTAATTATCCTTCGTTCGTTCATAAATTGTAAGGTTAATTTAATTTATACATAAACATTCACAAATTTATTAAACTAGTTTTTACGCGCGGTTTTGCAATCGTCACCTCATACCAAGTAGCTCATACCCTGTCTGTTTACCAAATTCCATAATTATCCGTTCAGTTGTGTCAACGTGATTGACGGAAAAACATAAAAACAAACTTTCACATTAATAGTGTCATATGACAGGATCTGTTAAAAAAAAAATCAGTATCGGCTAATCGAGAAAATCTGTAATACACTGCTATCTCACCGCCTCGCCCGTGTATCTGACTAATGGCAGAAAGTTGGCCAGCCCGTGACATATTCCATTGCCATACTCCAGTTAAAACATGAGTGTACGGAATTTCACGGAACGATGTTTGCATAAAAGATATTTCAGTGTGATGAAGGCTTTGAATGTTTCGGCCATGCGCCGGTTTTTATAGTCTGTGGACACCGATTTGATAAAGGCTTGTTGATGGTCTAGTCAAAATATTCAAGGATTAACGTCAGGCATAAGCTTTCGCTGTGGTTTGAATGAGCAGTTGATCTGACGAGTTCTTTAATTTATTCATACTTTATATATCTGAAAAGATTTAGAAATTAAAAACTGTGTAACGAATTTTAAACGTGATTTATTCATTATGTTGTTAACCCGACGTTTCGAACACTTTACAGCGAGCGTGGTCACGGGGAGACAGACATGTCTTGAAGGTCATACAAAAATTGTTGTTTGTGAACTATCTCCACCTATTTCTTCGCAGTTGGTATGTAGAGTATTTTTTTGTATAATACTCGCGTAAAATCAAACACGAGAAAATATTATTTGTTAATATGCGAGAAAACAATGAACAGTCGTATTGCTGTATTATAGCGATCTTAAGTATTTTCTAGTTCTTTCTTTGCTTTCAAATTATGTATATGACATGATATGATACAATGCACATCGCATCGGTTATAATTTGTATAAAAAATTGAGTATATACTAAAATACGGCACAAACTTTATTTCACCTCCCTGCACACTCTTCTCCAAGTAATTACTTATCATGTCCTACCATGAAATGTTTCCATTATGACACTAATTTCCCCAGGCCATGGCCTAATTGAGTAACTGAGAGATGCTTCATATAATATTGCTGTAAACAGACGATATTGTTGATGCACTGAATTATATTTAGCAGTATTTGAACTACAGTTGGTTATATGAATATCTATTGCCTAGTTATTGCTCATTCAGAAAGCAATGCATGCAATTTCACTGTTACCCACTGATGTATGTATCAGGTTCTTAATTTTTCACATCAATCTGACATAATATGTCTGACATGCATTCTGGATTCCGTCCCAAAAAATAAGATTATGAATTCAAAACGCTCATTTTTCTATACATTTTTTTAGACAAACACATACACACCGGAATTAAGTTTATGAACCAGTCTCGGTTGCATTATAACTGTCTGATACTGAATTTTTAAGATAATATGTATGTGTGATGCGCACTAACAGGTTTTGAATTAAAAATCTGAATGCAAACAGTAGTTCCAGTAGTGTGAGATTGACCTTAAAGCATCATGGAGTAAGACAGTAGAGTTTTTGTAGCAGCAAAAGGAATTTGTGAAAAATTAACAAAGTCAACTTATTAAAAAACTCAATTTCTTTTGTATTTTTTCGTATGTATAGCGTCCCAACTGTTTTCCCAACACCAAAGCAATATGAAGATATTACTTATGTATATTATATATGTCTCACACTTAGAAATATAGAAACTTTATATTAAATGCTAGTAGAAGCTTGAAGAAAAAATATTGATACACATCGATGATTCAACAGAATGTTAAATAAAAGAATGTGTGTGTGTATCGCACACGTCTAAAATGAAAGCTATGTCCTGAAACCGAATTACGGGAATATATTAAGACGACCTAAATATCTCGGCAAATCATTATGGTTAAGTGCCCATTCAGATCGGGGCAAGATTTAAACATTTCACATTCCTTAAATTTTCCAAAGTCCCCTTGTGATGGAAACCATTCTGAATTAATATTTAACGGCTTTCCCCAATTTACTCACTATTTTAGGAATGCGGAAGAGGAAGAGGAAGGCTTGGTGATTCAATTTAAATATAATCTATTTAATACATTTAATATTTTTAAACTGTATTAAATAATGTTCTTGCAGATAAAATCAAAAACGCAGGAGCTTCTTAATTCGACTGTTTTTTGTGCTTTATTACTCGATAATGATGGGTTTTCTACCGTTTTGTGTGAATCTTTTTGTGTTTGAAAGGAAACCATTTAGAATAAGAATAAGAAAACAATAATTTTATTAGGTTCACCACATATAAT